>NC_135674.1:2407117-2502117 GCF_964188315.1 Podarcis muralis
GTAGCATCGGCTGCCTGCAAATTTCAGCAACGGAGTAAACATGATGTGAAGAAGTTCCCACTAGCATTCTCAAATGAGTTGATTCAAAGCTCTCCCTCCATCTGCTTTCTCTCCAAGGCCACGATCATCTTGGATAACTCCTTCCTGCTCCTTTCCTTGTTGGTGTTTTAAATAATTAATAAACAAACAAACAAACAAACAAACAAACAAATGATTAAAGATTACAAAAAAACCGTGCCTTGTCTCTTTTGTCAAGTTGTGTTTTCTACAGATCAGTTTCATCTGTTGTGAGACATTAGTGTTGCATGCAGTGTTGGGTTAGGAAGATCAGAGGGGGAAAGAGGGGGAGGGTGGGGTCGGGTGGCAATGCTTCTCTTCTACTTAGTGTACAGGGGAAACTCGGGAAATTAGAATATCGTGGAAAAGTTCATTTATTCAAGTAATTCAACTTAAAAGGTGAAACTAATATATGAGATAGACTCATGACATGCAAAGCGAGATATGTCAAGCCTTTATTTGTTATGATTGTGATATTATGGCATACAGCTGATGAAAACCCCAAATTAACAATCTCAGAAAATTAGAATATGAAATGAAATCAGCAAAACAAGGATTGCAAATAGAGCAATATTTGACCTCTGAGAAGTAGAAGCATGCATATGTACTCACTACTTGGTCTGGGCCCTTTTTGCATCAATTACTGCCTCAGTGCGGCGTGGCATGGATGCTATCAGCCTGTGGCACTGCTGAGGTGTTATGGAAGACCAGGATGCTTCAACAGCAGCCTTCAGCTCTTCTGCATTGCTTGGTCTCATGTGTCTCATCTTTCTCTTGACAATGCCCCATAGATTCTCTATGGGGTTCAAGACAGGTGAGTCTTCTGGCCAATCAAGCACAGTATTCCCATGGGCATTGAACGAGGTTTTGGTACTTTTGGCAGTGTGGGCAGGTGCCAAGTCCTGCTGGAAAATGAAATCAGCATCCCCATAAAGCTTGTCTGCAGAAGGAAGCATGAAGTGCTCCAAAATCTGCTGGTAGACTGCTGCGTTGACCCTGGACTTAATGAAGCACAGTGGACCAACAGCAGCTGATGGCATGGCTCCCCAAATCAACACTTCACACTGAACTTCCAGCATCTGGCATTGTGTGCCTCCCCATTCTTCCTCCAGACTCTGGGTCCTTGGTTTCCAAATGAGATGCAAAAGTTGCTCTCATCAGAAAAGAGGACTTGGGACCACTGAGCAACAGACCAGTTCTTTTTTTTTTTTCTTTAGCCCAGGCAAGATGCTTCTGACGTTGTTTCTTGTTCAGGAGCGGCTTGACAAGAGGAATATGACATTTGAAGCCCAGCTCCAGGATCCTTCTGTGTGTGGTGGCTCTTGATGCACTAACTCCAGCCTCAGTCCACTTCTTGTGAAAGTCCCCAACACGTTTGAATGGTCTTTTCCTGACAATCCTGTCCAGGCTGTGGTCATCCCTGCTGCTTGTGCACCTTTTTCTTCCACACTTTCCCCTTCCGCATAACTTTCCATTAATGTGCTTTGATACAGCACTTTGGGAACATCCAACTTCTTCTGCAATTACCCTTTGAGGCTTTCCCTCCTTATGGAGGGTCTCAATGATGGCTTTCTGCACAACTGTCAGGTCAGCAGCCTTCCCCAGGATTAGTGCTTCCTACTGAACCCATTGCAGGTGTTATGGATTGAATAGCTACTGCACCTTTTCACAATATTCTAATTTTCTGGGATTGTTAATTTGGATTTTTTATCAGCTGTACCCCATATTCATCACCATTATAACAAATAAAGGCTTGACATATCTCACTTTGCATGTCATGAGTCTATCTCATATATTCGTTTCACCTTTTTAAAGTTGAATTACTGAAATAAATGAACTTTTCCACGATATTCTAATTTCCCGAGTTTCCCCTGTATGTGTGGGGTTTTGTGTCAGCATCACTTGTGTGGGTTCACTTACTCTTCCCTTGTTGCATTTCCTTGGTGGTGAGAGAGGTTGGGGGGTGACCTAGGGTGTGGTTGGTGGTCTTTGGTTGGCTGCAGGGAGATTTGTTGTTGTGTGTGAGTGGGCACCTAGGGTACAAATAACCAGAAACCTCCTCAAACTATACCTCCACAACTACAACCCCTCGTGGCGACAAATCAACAAATACCCGAGGAGATGCAACAACACCAAATGCTCCTTTCCTTGTTGATACGATGTCCCGCAGCCGAAGTAGTGTGTGAAATGACACGGCTCTGCCTGCAACTGTTAGGCCACCCGTATTTGTGTTATGGCTATGCTGCAAAGACTCCCTGCCTTCTCTTACACACACACACCCCATTTTGGTTGCGATTTTTATGTTGGAACCAGTGCTTTTTTCTATTAAAAAAGTGTTTGGGGTACTCTCATTTTGACTCAAGAAAATCACCATTTTATAGTTCAAATCGGGGAAAATAAATGCAGTACAGTAAATGGAGAAAAGTGCAAAGATTCACAAAATGTTTCGGGGTGTGCGTAGCCCTGCATCCCCCCAGAAAAAAGCACTGGTTGTAACTGAGACCTGTGGGTATAGGGTGGTATAACAACAACAACAACAAGGTCTGCCCCTCTCCTTCTCTTCTAGGTTCAGGCGACTGAGGGACATGGCAGCCCGCAAGAAGAAGGGGACCCGCAAAGTCCCCAAGAAGTCCAGGGTTGCTGTGGGCCCACGTGAGCAAATGCTTCCTTTTCATTTTGGAGCGTAAGGAGGGGTGGCCTTAATGCTCTAATACTCAACTGTGGAAAATAAGTAGAAATGAACTAACCTGCCCCCATGTCCTTTCCTTCTTCTCTTGTTGCAGATGGTTCAGAGACTGGCAGGGTCTGGGCATCGCCTGTGGTTAGTATTTGAGAAAACAGCACAGTACATACGAAATCCCTCACCCCCCATTTTGGCGGTCTCAGATGCAGAGAAGCCCTCCTGCCATGAACTGACAGCCTGACTCTTGCCATTTCAGCAACTGGAGAAGGATGAGATGTTCCTCTGTTGCGTGCTGGCCACTTGCTCGGAGGCCCGCCAGAGAGAAAAGGACAGGTTGAGGTACTCCAAGAAGATGGCCGTCAAGGCAATTGCGGTGAGGGAGAGGTTGCATGAGGTATCCAGGGGTGAGGGGGGCAGGAGAGCTGGGGATGGGATTGGGGGGATGCTGGGCAGAAGGAAGGCCTGGCGGGGTCTGGCCAAGAGAAGGGTTGTGCAGGCATTTGGCATTACATTGCCAATTCCTGCACTGAGTTTGGGGTTGGAGGAATCCACCTGATGTGATGTTTTCTCCCTCCGCCCTCTGTTCTCTATCAGGATCTCATGGGACGGATTGTGTGCTTTACACAGCCTGAATTGGTCCTTGCTACGGCACTGGAAGCCCTTTACCAACTGAGATATACCGGGTTTTTTGAGCTTGACGAGGAGCTGGCGGGGGGGGGGGGGGGGGGAGGGGAGCAGAATGTGGAAAGGTGTTACCAGACCTTGCCACTTCAGTGAATTCGATTGGAAGAATTGCTTACAATTTCTTGGGTTTCTTGCGTTCAAAAAGCTTTATTCATGCAGCAACTATTTACAGGATGAGTGGAGATGTGAGAGAGAAAATAGAATCTATATTGTCTAGAGATGACTGCGAAATGGCTCAGCTTTTAGGGGTGGGATTAACTAAGACCTAGAGGCTTGCAACCAAGTGCCAGGTAGACTGCCACATAAACAGTGCCCTCGTGTGTTTATTTTAATTTTAGTTTTATTCATTTTTACCCTGTAAAATAGATACGCTGCTTGATTGTCAAAAGTGGTTTAAGCTAACACATGCATTCACTAGAACTTCAAGAGAATGACATGTATTTGATGCTCCCCCCCCCCCAATATGAGGAAGACTCCAAGGAGACAGAGTCTAAAAAGGTTTCCCTCCTTCTCTCCAGCCTCATGAAGCCCAAATTACCACTGAAGCTCCACAGCCTGATTGTGCATGCCGCCTTTGCGGCGGTCATTGAGGTCAAAACTGAGCCCGACAAGCAGGTAAGTTGTTAGCCTTGAAATTTGACTTCTGTAGTTGTTGTTTCTTCTTCACACGCTTTAAGCATTGCTCCCATTGCTCAACATCTGATCTCTCTTTCCCCTGCTTGGCGCATCCTCTCCCTCATTGCCATTGCCTGCAGGAGTTAGAGGAACGCTATACTCTGATGCTGGGAGGCCTCCTCTGGGAGGCCCCAAGCACTAAGACCCTGAACTTGCTGATGAATGTAAGTATCTTGATGGCCTCAGTGGCTGTTTGACCTAGAAAGCTTTCATGGAGAAGCCGCCACCTAGCAGTGCACCTCTTGGGCCCTTCCCCTCTTGTAAGGCAAGCTGGCCACATGGACCAGCCAGCAAAGGCCCACTTGCCCAGACAGCCAAAGGAGGGCCTTGGATGCAGAGCTACAATTTGGGGCTGGAGGACATTGCCATTTTAGAACAGAAACGGATCTCTCTCTGAGAGTGTAAAGGGCTTCACAGTGGTCTGCCTCTTTCCCCCAGACCAGCCTCCTGATTCTGAGGTCCCCTTTCCTCCCACAGGAACTGAGAGGTTACACAACAAGTGCGATTGCAGCGGAGAGGCAACTGGCAGCCAGTGGCATTAGCTGGCTGATGTCCTGTGCAAGAAGGCTCAGTTGCCTGAAGGGAAGTCTCTCACCTTTGGCACCTTCACAGCCCCAAGAGGCTCCCAGAGTGGCTTGTGAAAGGATTCCCACAGGAGGAATCACAGTCTGGTATCAGGCGCACAACACAATGTGTGTCCCTGGGATGCCGGACAAGGCTGGAGACATTTCCTGCCCTCTTCCTTGATCTTACACTTCCACCTTGGGGCCAGGCAATAGAACTCACTCATCCCATGATGGAAGCAAGTCTTCCCTGGCTTGGGTCTGCTTCCATGTTCTCTTGCACCCATTATTTCTTTTGGGGTGGGGGAGGGTTGAGGATCAGGTCAGTCATCTGATCCAGTACGGTCTTTTCTTTTCTCTACAGCATGCTCTCGTCCCTCTGGAGCTGGCTCCCTTCTGCCCCAAAGAAGGTAACACCCACAGCCTGGGGACATGGGACGCACTTTCCAGACTAAGGAGAGCCCACTCAGTAGCTGCAGCAGCCTTGCTTGATGCAGACCTCCTGGGTCATGTGGCTGTGAAATCCTGCCACAGCACAAAGATGGCCAAACTGCAGGCTTGGAAGGAGTCGTTGCCACCAAAGACAGGATCCATAAATAGAACCCCAGCCCTGGAAGCCTCCTTGTAAATAGGGTGGAATGGGGGCCAGGTCAATTTGGTGAATCAGTAAATGTGGCAGAAATTCATCTCTCTTCTCCTTCATTCTCTTCCAGATGACATAAGACCTGATGTCAGTTTCGATTATGGGGAGAAGACACAAGTTTCAAGGCTCAGCGATGATGGAGTGGCAAGTTTTGCTTGCTGTTTCATTGTGTCTTGTTGCTAATTGTGATCATTGCTGTTGTTTTAGAATTCTTTCCTATGCAATATTACTTTTTTATTGCTTTTAAATTGTTGCTTTTTAAGTTGTCCTTGTAAAGGAAAGTGTTCTGCTAATGTTGATTGTATTCTGAATTGCTTCAAGAAGCCTCATAGCAATGAATAATATTAAGAGTAATAATTATTTTACCTGCCTTAATTATAATAAAGCATTGACATGCATATTTTAAATTAGCGGTTAAGGTCTTAAACTACACATTTTAATAGTTTCACATCTGTCAGAGACTGCCTCCAGGTCCCAGCTCACAGAGGACCAACGCTAGCCAGCGGTAATATACAAAAGTCTTTATTAAAGTACATTATCCATTTTCAAACCCTAGCGTGCATCTCTACGTCTAGACCCTAGACCGGCGAAGCTCCGTCTGAGTCTCCGCCCCCTGTACACCAGCTTAAGACTCTAGCCTTACTCCACCTTTTCCGTCTCTCCTTCCGCCTCTGGGTCCTACCACCCCCCCCGGGGTCCCTTCCTTCCTGGACGCTTCGGAGGCGGACCCCTCAGACTCTTCCCCCTCCCTTCGGCGGGCTTTAGGACCTGGCTCCCTATCCGGGCTGCTCATTGCGCCACCCTCTTGTACATTTGAACTTGGCGCGCGCGCGCTGCCTCCGACCTTCCTTTTGACCGTTTCCTCGCTCTCTGATGCAGGCGTGGCTAACCCTGACTCATGTCCTTCCTCTGACGGAAGGCTGCCTGATGCCGATGCCTGGGACTCCTCCCCCCTACTGCTCTCCGGTGGGGAAGCTGGTCCCGATTTCCAGCTGCTGCTCTCTGAGTCCCCTCTGGCCCCTTCTTCCTGAGGTGTTCCCTCTGGCAACCCCCTAGCTCTGACCACGGGAGCCCCTTTCTGTGAATCCTCCGATTCGCTGGAGAGACTTAGAGACCTCGGGCGGCTCTCATCGCTCACTTCCCCCTCGGATTCCTCCCCCTCGGTCTCTAATTCCTCCCTTTCCTGTCCCTCTGCTCCTGAGCCCCTGACATCCATCCCCCCCTCAAAGCCCCCCCTTCCCCCCTCCCCTCCTTCCGGTGTGGGTACTGGGTGCTCCGTCGTAGCGGGGGTGAGTGCCGGATACAGTTCGTCCCCCGTGTCGTACATCAAACCGGCTAGGTCCGGCTCGTTCTCCGTGCACTCGTTGACGTCGATCTCCTCTGCTTCCATGTCTCTGCCTTCGTGTTCGAACCCCACGTCCTCCCCCCACACGTCCATGTCCGTCTCGCCCCCGTTCCCCTCTGAGGGTGATGTCTGCCAAGGACCCCCCAGCCACTTCTTGCGCCACTGCTCCTCTGGTCGATCGTCCCACCAATAAGAGCGGTCTGAGGCAGACCCCGAGGGTGAGCCCTCCGGGGAGCGTGTGTCTGGTGCCGGTTCCTCGTCCGAGGCGAACCCCTGGAACGTGCTGGCTGAAAGTGTGGGTGTGAAGAGCCAGTCGTCGAAATACTCGGCTGGCATGGGCCTGTGTGGGAAGAGGGCATGAAATTCTTCCTTGAGCAGAGGCTCCTCCAAGGCATAGTCCGGCACCCAACTGTTGGCACTGGCCGGGGTACCCTCTCTGGCTAGGAGATATTCTACTCCCTCTTCCCCCCATCTCGAGTCTAAAATCTCTGTGACCTCGTTGATGTGTCCCCCTCTTGGCGACCCTCCCTTTCTGGGCCCTTCTCTTAGCGGGTCTGGCGCTGTGCCTGGCTCCTGAAATCTATGAGGTGCTTTGTAGGGCGTGAGCACCGATCTATGGAACACCGGATGCATTCTGGAACCCTCCGGAAGTGCCAACCGGAAGGCCACTGGATTGACCTGTGCCTGGACTTGGTAAGGCCCTAGCTGCTTATGCCCTAGCTTCTTCTTCGCTAACGATCTGGTCGGCACTGCTTGCGCTGCTAACCAGACCCAGTCTCCCACCTGTATGTCTTCCCCAACTCTTCTGTGTCTGTCAGCCTGCAGTTTGTATGCGTGCTTTGCTAGTTCTAACTGCCTCCTGAGCTGTTCGTGGACTTCCTGCAACTCCGACGCTAAATCTTCCGCTGCCTGTGGCTCCCCCTCCCCCACTCTCTCTAAACCCGGGAAGGTTCTGGGATGCCTCCCGTTGTTGGCGAAGAACGGCGTCACCCCTGTCGACACGTGCTTCGTATTGTTGTACGCGAACTCTGCGAGGGGCAGGTAGTCTACCCATGTCGTAGGCTGCTGATTGGCGTAACATCTCAGGTACTGCTGCATGATGGCGTTGACCCTCTCCGCTTGCCCGTTGGTCTGTGGGTGTCTCGCCGACGCTAGGTTGATCTTGACGTTCAGGATGCCCATCAGCTTCTGCCAGAAGTTCGAGATGAACTGTCGCCCCCGGTCGGAGAGAATAGACCGTGGCAGACCGTGGACTTTAAACACGTGGTCTATGAACAGTCTGGCGGTCTGTTCCGCCGTGGCCACCTTCGCACACGGAATGAAGTGTGCCATTTTGGTGAACATGTCCACCACCACTAGCACTGCTGTCTTTCCCCTCGAACTGGGCAGGTCCGTGACAAAGTCCAGGGCCACCCTCTCCCACGGTTCCGATGGTGTCTGCAGCGGTTCTAGCAGTCCTGCCGGCGGTCTGTGAACTGACTTGGCCCTCTGGCAGGTGTCGCATCTCGAGACGTAATCGGCTACTTCCCCCCGCATCTTGGGCCACCAAAAGTCTCTGGCCACTAATTCCACCGTCTTTTCTTTGCCAAAGTGCCCGGCGGTGGGAGCGTCGTGTAGCTGCTGCAGTATCCTTGCGCGGAGGTCGTCTCCCGGCACGTAGAGCGCTCCCTTGCGGATGAGTAACCCGTCTCTTATCTGGAACTCGTCGTCCTTCGCCGTGCCCTTGTGCACCTCCTCCATCTTGGTTCGTGCGAAGGGGTCCTCCTGCAGCGCTTGACGTACGGCGTCCAGGTCCACGGTTGCCGAAGCGCATGCCCACGCTTCCGGTGCGAAAATGTGCTTGGCCGCCGACGGTGCCGCCTCCTCGAGGTATTGCGGCTTTCTGGACAATGCATCCGCCATTACGTTGTTGTCGCCCGGGATGTACTCTATCTTGAAGTCGAAGTCCGCGAAGAACTCCGCCCATCTAATGTGCCTCTGGTTCAGGAACCTCGCCGTGCGCCAGTACTCTAGATTCTTGTGGTCCGTGCGGACCTGCACTGTGTGTCTGGCTCCGATAAGGAAGTGCCGCCATGCCTTGAACGCTGCATGGATGGCTAGCAACTCCCTGTCCCAGATGGTGTAATTCTGCTCCGACTTGCTGAGCTTCCTCGAGTAGAAGGCGCACGGCCTCCAGTCCCCCTGCTGGTCTTGTTGCAACAGGACGGCTCCCACGGCTCTGTCTGAGGCGTCTGTCTCCACCCTCATCGGTCTGCTGGGATTCACATGCAGCAGCTGCTCTTCGGACGCGAAGAGGCGCTTGAGTTTCTGAAAGGACTGCTCCGCTTGCTCCGTCCAGATGAATTTCTTCTTCTTGGAGCTGAGCGTGTCGGTGATGTCTGCCGTCTGCATAGCGAACCCCTTGATGAACTTGCGGTAAAAGTTGGCAAAGCCGACAAACCGCTGGACTTCCTTCCGATTGCGCGGGCTTTTCCAGTCCAATACTGAGCGAACCTTGGCGCTGTCCATGGCGAGCCCCTTGTCCGACAGTTTGTAGCCTAGGAAATCCACCTCCGTCATGTCGAACTGGCACTTCTCCAGCTTGGCGTACAGCCTGTGCTCCTTCAGTCTCTGCAGAACTTCCCTGACATCCCTCTCGTGCGCTTCTCGCGACTCAGAAAATATCAGGATGTCGTCCAGGAAGCATACGCACTTCTTGTAAAGGAGTCCCGCCAACACGTGATGCATGAAGGCTTGAAAACAGTGAGAGCCATTTTGTAATCCGAAGGGCATAACTCTGTATTCGTAGGTGCCCAGTGGCGTGAACATGGCCGTCTTCCACTCGTCGCCCTCCCGCATGCGAATCAGGTTGTACGCCCCTCGCAGATCCAACTTGGTAAAAACGCGTCCTTTTCTCACCGTCGCGAGCAGGTCGTCTATCTTGGGCTTGGGGAAGGCCGAGGGCTTGGTTTTCGAGTTCAAAATTCTATAGTCCACCACCAGTCTTTTTTGGGGCGTATCCCGCTTCTTCACAAAGAATACTGGGCTGCCTCCCACCGCTTTCGACTCCCGGATGAACCCGCGCTTCAAATTGTGATCTATGAACTCCCTGAGTTCCTGCAGTTCATCCTCAGACATGGAATACAGTTTCCCGGTTGGCAGCGTCGCCCCCGGCAGGAGGTCAATCTTGCAGTCATAGGGTCTGTGCGGAGGTAGCTTGTCCGCCTCCTTCTCACAGAATACCTCCAAAAATTCCGCATACTTGAGAGGCACTGCTTGCAGCGTGCCCAAATGTAGCTGCGGGTCATCCTCTTCCCCTTCTGGGCTGGGTAGGATGCAATGCTCCGCACAGTAGGAGGAGCCAAAAGTCAGTTGGCGTTGGTACCAAGCCAATGCTGGGCTGTGCCTGTGCAGCCAACTCATGCCCAAAACTACGGGCGTGTCCGACAATTGGGTGACATTGAAGCTGATGACTTCCCGGTGATTCCCAATTTGCATCACCATCGGTGGTGTTTGCTGTACCACCTGCCCCCCCAGCAGTTCCCTGCCATCTACTGTGACCACCTTCAGGGGCAGCGTGGCTGGCAGTAGCGCTATGTTGTGTTGCTGAATAAACTCCAGTCCTATAAAGTCCGCATTACTGCCAGAGTCAATCGTAATAGGCACTTCTAAGGTGAGTCCATTGGGCAGCTGGAGCGATGCGGTGAGCTGCACCACTGGTTTGGGCGGGAGGGGGTCTGTGGGCTGCAAAATCTCTGGGGACTTCTTCACTGACTCGTCTGGCTGGGCCCCAGTGCCTCCGTTTCCAGCCAGACTCCGTCGTTTCCCTGCTGTGGTCCTCTCTGCTGATTTGCTTCCATTACTGTCAATGAAGCTGCAGTGTGCTTGTGGAGCCTCTGGGGACACTCTTTCGCCATGTGCTGTCCACTGTCGCAGATATAGCACTTCCTGTTCCCTCTAGGCGGCTTCGTTTTGACTGCTCCCGGTGTTAAGGCTCTGGTTGCTGAGTGAGCCCTAGCACCGCCAATCTCCATCGGCTCTTCGCCCCCTCCCTGTGGAGGCGTGGACTGCGCACGCGCGACATCCCTGGGCAGGAGGGGGGGCCCTCTCGCTGGTGTGCGTCCCCAACGCCCTTCTTCTTTGCTCCATGGGCGTTCTTCCAGCCGCACACCCACCGTTAGCGCTCTTTCAACCACTTGCTGAGTGCTTTTGGGTCTCTCCCCCCTTGCGATCTCATCCTTGACCTGCGGGTTCAATCCCTCCCAAAAGAGGTCTCTAACAGGCGGAGAATCCTTATCCCACCCCAGGACGTTGACCAATGCAAAAAAGCGGGAATGAAACTGCCTTACGCTGGCTTTCTCTTGTCTTAGCCCAAATATGTCCTTCCGGGCAATGTCAATGTCAATGTTTGATAAAAAGCAGGAATCCATTGCTTTAATGAATGCATCTGCGCTTCGGAGCACTGGATCCTTATCTCTCCACAGATTGCGCAGCCTTGCTTTCGCGTCCCCTTGCAAATGGGACAAGATAAACCCCACCTTCTCTTGCTCATCTCTAAAGTCTTTTTCCAGCAGTTTCAGCGCAAACTGCACGTCTGCTCGGAAATTGGGGTAGTGCTGTAAATTCCCATCGAACTGAGATACAAGGCTGCCTCCTCTCTTCCCCAACCCAATCCCCTCGGATCTGGGTCCCGGTTGCCCCTGCTTCGCAAGCACTTCCAACCTGGCTTGGAGATCTCTGCAGGCAGCAGCCGCTTCGTCTTCTCTCTTCCTGGATGCGATTACCTCCGCGTTGAGTTGTGTCACCGCATTTGCAAGGCAGCTATTTGCTGTTCGGTAGTCATTTCGCCTGACTCTTGTGAGCTCGCGAGGCACCAGTCTTCTTCCCGCGCTGCGTATACTCACGCAGCGACTCCTTCGGTGAAGAAAACTGATGAAATTTGAGACGGAGCTTACTGTCAGAGACTGCCTCCAGGTCCCAGCTCACAGAGGACCAACGCTAGCCAGCGGTAATATACAAAAGTCTTTATTAAAGTACATTATCCATTTTCAAACCCTAGCGTGCGTCTCTACGTCTGGACACTAGACCGGCGAAGCTCCGTCTGAGTCTCCGCCCCCTATACACCAGCTTAAGACTCTAGCCTTACTCCACCTTTTCCGTCTCTCCTTCCGCCTCTGGGTCCTACCACCCCCCGGGGTCCCTTCCTTCCTGGACGCTTCGGAGGCGGACCCCTCGGACTCTTCCCCCTCCCTTCGGCGGGCTTTAGGACCTGGCTCCCTATCCGGGCTGCTCATTGCGCCACCCTCTTGTACATTTGAACTTGGCGCGCGCGCGCTGCCTCCGACCTTCCTTTTGACCGTTTCCTCGCTCTCTGATGCAGGCGTGGCTAACCCTGACTCATGTCCTTCCTCTGACGGAAGGCTGCCTGATGCCGATGCCTGGGACTCCTCCCCCCTACTGCTCTCCGGTGGGGAAGCTGGTCCCGATTTCCAGCTGCTGCTCTCTGAGTCCCCTCTGGCCCCTTCTTCCTGAGGTGTTCCCTCTGGCAACCCCCTAGCTCTGACCACGGGAGCCCCTTTCTGTGAATCCTCCGATTCGCTGGAGAGACTTAGAGACCTCGGGCGGCTCTCATCGTTCACTTCCTCCTCGGATTCCTCCCCCTCGGTCTCTAATTCCTCCCTTTCCTGTCCCTCTGCTCCTGAGCCCCTGACAACATCTGAATTCTTTACTGTGTTCTAGCTTATAGATTTTGATTTTAACCTACATATATATGAGAGCCAGTGTGGTGTAGTGGTTAAGAGCGGTAGTCTCGTAATCTGGGGAACCGGGTTCGCGTCTCCGCTCCTCCACCTGCAGCTGCTGGGTGACCTTGGGCCAGTCACACTTCTCTGAAGTCTCTCAGCCCCACTCACCTCACAGAGTGTTTGTTTTTTGGGGGGGGAGGGAAAGGAGAATGTTAGCCGCTTTGAGACTCCTTAGGGTAGTGATAAAGCGGGATATCAAATCCAAACTCTTCTTCTTCTTCTTCTTCTTCTTCTTCTACATGTTCTTTATCTCTATATAAGTCCATATTCTGGTTTGTGACTGTAATAAATTGATTCGTTCATTCAATAAAGCTTCGGTGGTTTTGAAATTCAGTAAATTGTCTCTGCCTCCATTTTTGGGTATTGAGGGAAACGCTCTATAAAATAATCAGAAAACATCAGGGTTGTAGTCAACATCAGTCCTTTCCACAGCAGACCTATTTAAATTGATGGGCACAAATTACGTGGCTGTGTTCATTTTGACGCATCTCTTCTGAGTAAAACTCAGTTGACTACTCCTCACAGGATATCATGGAATTGTAGAGTTGGAAGGGACCACAAGAGTCATCTAGTCCACTCCCTGGGAAACTGCCAGGGAGATATAGTCCATCATGGCCCCAAGCCGGCTGCCGGACTTCCATCGATCTCCCGTAGCCAGGCAGATCCAGCAGTTAGCGACACGAAGCCTCAGAAATAGATTGCCACATTCCAGGCTTGTGCACACTGTTCTTTATCAGCAGAACCACAGCCAGAAAGCTTGCACCGTAGAAGAGAGCATAATTTACAGACTTTATTTAGCGTTGAACAGAACAAAGAGAAAACATGACCGTTCTGTGTCAGTGACTCCGACCGACTGAAATCGAAAGGAAACAGCAAGCATAAACATCCTGTGACTAGGACATGCGCAGACTCTGTGACTCTCAAAGCCTGCTCCCTCTTAAGGTGGAACGGAAATATCCTAACATCCTCCCCCTTTCCGTGTAACCTGTTGTACCTGTGGTTCACTCAATTGCAACCTTTGTACATAAACCTTATGTTGTTCTCTGTTAACAACCTTAGACAACAGATCAGCAGGAATTTCATTTCCTGGCATGTAGGACACCTGAATCAGTCCTTTCTGAATACACTCTCTTGCACGATGTAGCTTAATCTGCAAGTACTTGGTTCTTTGCTTGCAACTCTCGGAGTTCAGCAAAGCCAAACACGATCTATTGTCTTGATACACTTGTATAGGACATTTCACAGAAACCCCGATGTCCTTAAACAGTTGCATCAACCATTCACAATCCATGAGTGAAAATGACAGAGCATTGAGTTCTGCTTCACAGGAACTTAGGCTCACAGTTGTTTGCTTCTTGCACAACCAGTCAAACAGGCAGTGGTTGTACATGTAGCATACTCCAGAAGTGCTTGTACCATCTGTGGTGTCACTTCCAAAACTTGCATCTGCAAAGATTTCAAGACCTCCAGTCTTCTGACTGGTGAACCTCAGCCTGTAGTGCATAGTCCCTTTCAAATAGCGGGCTATGCGCTTCAGAGCTTTCCAATCCTGAACCGTAGGATTGTTGGCATGTCTGCTAAGCAGATTACAGCTTACAGCTATGTCAGGTCTTGAACATCTGGCAATGAAATTCAGCTTGCCTAGAATGCATCTGTACAGCGTTGTGTCAGAAAACGCTTCAGCAGTACTGTCTACCTGGTAACCTGTCACCATCGGTGTGTCTGCTGGGTTTGCATCAACCAAATTCAACCTGGTTAATACATCAGCAATTTTCTGTGTTTGGTGTACCAGAAAATTACCTGCTTGGTCCTTCTCCACCTGCAGAGAAAGATAGTTGGATACCTCACCAAGATCCTTCATGTCAAAGTGCTCCTTCAGCTGAGCTAGGGTGCTTTGATAGAAAGCCTGATTCTTCCAAAACATCAGAAGATCATCAACAAAACATAAACAATACAGTTTGTTTTGCCCCTCCTCCTTGACAAACACACATGGATCAGCTTTGCCCTGGTGAAAACCTAGAGAAAGCAACGTTTCAGTGAGTTTTGTGTTCCAACACCTGGCACTCTGCTTGAGACCATATAAGGATTTCCGCAGTTTACAGACCATTCCCTTCTGTATCTGCATCCCATCAGGTGGAAGCATAAACAGCTCCTCGTTCAAAATCCCGTACAAAAAAGCTGTATTAATGTCATGATGAGAAACATGCAGTTTCTCCTCCGCAGCGATCTTGAGCATCAGCCGAATGCTCTCATATTTGACAGTGGGAGAGTAGGTCTCATGGTAATCCTGTCCTGGTACCTGTGAAAAACCTCTGGCAACCAATCTGGCTTTGTGTCTGACAACCTTGCCATTCTGGTCTGTCTTGGCCTTGAAGACCCATTTGCTGCCAACCAGTCTCATACCTGGGACTATCGGTACCAGTTCCCAAGTTTGGTTCCTGTTCAAGGAATCAACTTCAGCCTTCATGGCATTATGCCAAGGCTCAGCATCTTTAGAGGTTAACTCCTGAACCTCTTTGAAGCTTGAAGGTTCCCACACCTTCTCTGAGCTACTAAGAACAGCAGTTGCAGTCTTAGCAAACTCATCAGCAAATCTCTTAGGAGGTCTGCCTTTGGTCGCCCTTTCAGACCTGCGAACCAGACGCAAGTCTTCTGGACTCATCTCCTCTTTCTTAGGAGAAAAATGACCAATGGTGAACAGTGGTTCTTCCAGTTCATTGTCAGACGCATCAGATGGTCTGACTGAGGCCTTTGCACTCTTGTAGTCTGCTGTGTCATCACTCTCACTGACATCAGCAGCAGCGCCGCCCACTGAACTGGAATCCGAACTCTGATCATCATCATCATCATCCTCATCATCATCATCCTCAGCAGCTTCCTCAGCTTTAGCTGCTTGCTTGACATCACCTTCATCCTCCTCTGGGTAACTCTGGAAAATTCCCACATTTTCCCCCCACTTAGGATTGTACTCAACACTCCTTGTGAACTTAATGGATTTGGAGTTAGTCATCCATACCCTGTATGCACCTTTTTCGTACCCCATGAACAAACCATGTGCCCCACGCTTCCCAAGCTTGTTGGTTTGTGGGGTGCGTACCCACATGTCAGAACCAAAAATTCTCATGTGTTTGGTGTTGGGTTTCTTGCCAAACATCTTCTCATAGGGGGTACAACCAATGGGTGATGACAATCTGCGATTAACGGAGTAAACCAGATTCCCCAAAGCCTCCCCCCAAAACTTATCAGGGAGATTGGCATCATGCAACAAGATTTTCATTCCTTGCAGCAATGTTTGATTTGCTCTCTCCGCAAGCCCATTCATCCATGGCGATCTGGGGGTTGACATGTCATGCTGGATTCCCTTCTCAGTCAGGAAAGCTTCAAACTGCTGAGAAGTGAATTCCCCGCCCCGATCGGTAAAAAGACAGGAAATACGTTTACCGTGAGCATTCTCCAACCAAGCACAGAATGCCTTAAACTTCGGAAACGCTTGCGATTTCTGTTCGAGCAAAAACACATGAATGTACCTAGAAAAAGAATCAATTAGAACCATGAAGAACCTTGCTCCTCCTAAAGAGGGCGTAAGTGGCCCAACCAGGTCTGCGTGCACTAGCTGGTAGGGCTTGGAAGCCTGCCTGCTAGACTCTTTGCCTTTTGGAGCAACCTTCACCTTGTTCTCAGCACAAGATACACATTTCATGTGATATTTACAGGGTTTGATGTTCAAACCCTCAACCATCTCTGGCATCTTGGCCAGTGCCTTCCAAGAGAGGTGACCAAACCTTCGATGCGCTTCATGAATGCAACCTGCATGAAGAACTTTGTTAGTTTGTGCAACACAACAAGAATCAGCATTAGATACAACAGCAGTGTCCTCATAAGTTATATGGAACAAACCATCCATAAACTTTGCATGCAAATAGTCCTCTTTGCCTTTACTGATGACACAGACGCTCCTCTTGAAGGAAATCTGAAAACCACGTCCAGTAAGCTGCGGGACGCTCAACAAATTGCTTGCAGCTCCAGGAACATACAGTACATTACTGATGGTTGTATGCAAACTTGCAAGTTTCACAGTCCCTTCTCCTGCAATTTGCAACGTCCTTCCATCAGCCAGGTGGATCTCACCTTCCTGAGGCTTGAAGGAGATAAACAGGTGGCGATCCTTAGAAATATGGCGGCTGGCACCTGAATCGATAATAAACCTGCCTTTGGCTGTTGGAGCAGTCTTTACAGCAAGCAAACCCTTGTTTTCCACTGACTTGGGCTTTTGCAGCTTGCCCCCCTGCTGCTCCTGGCCAGCAGACGTGCCTTTAGCCTTTGGTGAAGCTGTGCCAGCAGACATAGCCTTGTCTTCCACTGGCGTGGGCTTTTGCAGCTTGCCCCCCTGCTTCTGGTCAGCAGACGTGCCTTTAGCCTTTGGTGAAGCTGTGCCAGCAGACATAGCCTTGTCTTCCACTGGCGTGGGCTTTTGCAGCTTGCCCCCCTGCTCCTGGCCATGAGACTTGCCTTTAGACTTTGGTGAAGCTGTGCCAGCAAACATAGCCTTGTCTTCCACTGGCGTGGGCTCTTCACCCCCCTTCTGCTTCGGGCCATCTGCAGACGCCTGTTTACCTTTGCCTTTCCGGCCTCTGCAAAGGCGATGACCTTGGTTCTCACGAGAAACAGAGCTCTCAGCTGCCGACTCCTTGGCTCCCCCTGGAGGCTGGAATGCTGCCTGGGATGACATCACAGTCTGCTCCCCCTGCAGCTTGCAACCGGTGCCCTCAGCATCCCTGCATACACTCGCATTCTGGGAAACAGCTTGGACCTCCGATGCAGTCAAACTCTGGGCTGGGACAACTGAGTTGTGAGCTTTCATCAAAGCATACCACATTCCACGTGCAGTGGTGTTGCCAGCCAGTGTCTTAATTTCCTCAAGAGATACGGATAAGACTATTACGTCAATCGCCCTCGAATTATCGGCTTTCCATCTCTCTGTCAGAGGAACTGGGGGGGCCTCACTCACGGTATGCCACACCCTAAACTGACGCAGCAAACTCTCACACCATTTTGCCCAGGTCTGATAGTTGTGGCCATTTAGCTTCGGTGGACACGGAGCTACTTCTGAGGATTGTAAAAGATCCATCTCAGGTCTTTACGTGAGCCCAAGTCTTTATGCCTTCAAAGACTTATTATCTCGGCAGCCCATTAATCACGAACTCCCTGGCTTGGCTCCCAGGCCAATTAAGCCTTGCCGGAGTTCAAAGGCTCCTTGTTGAGGTAAACAGAAAAGCCTCCGCTCTCGCTGCTTTCGCTTTTCACATACCTCTCAAACGCAGTCTGTTGCAGCTTTACTCTCCTGTAGGTGCTGTGAATCTGGGCCCGAAACCTTGTTGTTGGGAAACTGCCAGGGAGATATAGTCCATCATGGCCCCAAGCCGGCTGCCGGACTTCCATCGATCTCCCGTAGCCAGGCAGATCCAGCAGTTAGCGACACGAAGCCTCAGAAATAGATTGCCACATTCCAGGCTTGTGCACACTGTTCTTTATCAGCAGAACCACAGCCAGAAAGCTTGCACCGTAGAAGAGAGCATAATTTACAGACTTTATTTAGCGTTGAACAGAACAAAGAGAAAACATGACCGTTCTGTGTCAGTGACTCCGACCGACTGAAATCGAAAGGAAACAGCAAGCATAAACATCCTGTGACTAGGACATGCGCAGACTCTGTGACTCTCAAAGCCTGCTCCCTCTTAAGGTGGAACGGAAATATCCTAACATATTTCCCCCAACGTGGGGCTCAAACCCACGACCCTGAGATGCAGAGTCTCACACTCTACTGACTGAGCTATGGGCAGATATCTTGTTTGATAAATGTGTCCCTTGGAAACATGTTGGTTTTATCCTCTCTGCAGGAGTTGCTATGCCTGATCATTCCACCTAGTTCTGTCGAAAGAGAGGTGGGGGTTGTTTTCTGATTTCTTAATTGTGAATATTTGGGGGGGAGGGGAGGCATAGGTGGAAAGGAGATACTCAGATGGACCAGAGTGAAATGGGGCCGAGTGAAATGGGGGCTTCGGGATGGCTTGGGGAAGTCTAAAAGTGTCACATCCAAACCAAAACTCTTGGTTGTTGGATGCCCCTGCCTTCTGTCATCATTTGAGCTTTCCTCTGCTTCCCTTTCAAGCTGCTGTCTGGAAGGAGGCCAAAGCCCACTTAAACATAAGAATGATTATAAGAAAGCATTCATTCAGCAGCCAGAGTTGTATGAAGACAATGTGCTAGGAGGAGAATGAGCTAATTAAACCATTCTGCAACACACACACACACACACACACACACACACACACACACTGCAATCCGAACCCCAGTGCTGTTATGAGGACAATGGTCACAACCACACATTTCAAGAAGCATTGCACTAAGAGTCACAGATTCACCCAACACATCCTGGGAACCTCTGTTTGCTACAGATCTAACATCTCTCAGCACCCTTGGCAAACTACAGTTCCCAGGATTCTTGAGGGAAAGCCTGGACTCTTTCAAGTGGTGTAAGAGCTTTAAATGTGTGGTGTGGAATTCCTCCAAAAGAATCGGGGAACTGTGCAACCCTCTCTCTCTCAGGCTACGGTCCTGCCCCAGGCTCAGGAGGAGGAGGAGGGCTCTTTATTAGATTAGGTTTGTATCCTGCCTTTCTATTTTCATGCTCAAGGCAGCTAAACCGTCAGAACTACATAAATCAATTATAACAATCAATACAATAAGAATAGCAATAAGAATTATTTACCAAATCTAAATAATCTGATAGAAAATTGAGGGAGGGGTGATCTCTCCATCGGCTGCAGTCTTTAGACACAACATTTCAATGAACATTGTTGTTGTTGTTGTTGTTGTTGTTGTTATTTATTTCATTTCTATACCACTTTATATTTTCAAGAAAAATCTCAAAGCAGTTTACAACATATTAAAACATAAATAAAACAATCTGAAGAATGTCAAATATAGAGTATACAGTTAAAGCAACATAGTTAACCAAAAACTGAAATATTAAAGATTTCAGAATAAAACATTACAAAGGAAGTCAACTACAGAATACATATTTAACACAAAGTTAACAGAAACAAAACAAAAAACTTAAGCACCCCCCCAAAAAACCCCCAACATTGCTAAGTAAAGTCAAATATAAAATGCACATTTAAAACAGCAGAATTCCCAAGAGAATAAAATATGATCATAAGCATGACACGGCTGTTTAGCAGGCACAAAAAGATGGGGCAAAAGAATCCAATAGTTTGGGTTTCTTGTCAGGCCGAGCGATGTCCCTCTGGTCTCACCAGGAGCCTCTTTAGTAGAGCTGGTGTCTGGGCCCTGCCCCCCAGGCCAGGTGGAAAGGGCCTTGCAGGAAGCGGCCTTCACAACTCACAACCGGCCAAGGCCATCATGATGACACACAGTTCAATAGGGCAAGGTTTCTGGCAGGTGGGCATCTAAAGCCTACCAGATTGTCCACGCAGACCTTGTTGGTCCACTTGCAACCTCTCTAGGTGGAGCAAAGTACTTCATGGTATTGATTGATGCTTTTTCCAGGTACATTCATGTGTTCATGCTCAAGCAGAAATCAGAAGCATTTCCGAGGTTCAAGGAATTCTGTGCTTGGTTGCAAAATGTCCATGGAAAGCAACTGCAAAACCATTGGTTGGCTTTGTGGGAATGTTCAGGGATGCAGGAGAGGATATATTGTGAGATTATATCCTAGTCCAACTTGTGCTAACAAGTTCCCAAAATATCAGCAGAGTTTATAACATTCCCCCTTTTAAGTTCGCAACGGTAACGTTTGCACAGGTTCGCTAGAACCTCTATAATAATTACTCTGGTAATTTCCCCCTTTTGATCCCTCTTAAATACAAGACACGACACAGTCTTTATAAAAGTATAAAAGAGTTTACTCACGTTCTGTCCACAATAGGATCCCAGAAGGCAGACAGGCTTAAAAAGGTAAAATACATTTAGAATCTATCTTATAGGAAGATAGTCCTATCCTCCTCTCTTGGCTGAGAGCCAAGAGGGCATCCTGCTTCTTCGAAAGATGAAGATGAGAGAGGCAAGAGGCAAGAGAGAGATGGCTGCCTGCCGTGTGCTTTTATCATTTACCTGCACAGGTGAGGCCACACCCACCTCTGGTCACTTGCGGAGGAAGTCCGTCCCCAGGAAGTTTACCTGCTTGCTGGACAGACATCCCTCCCCATGTTCTAACATGTACACTCTAGGAATGTTGTCATTGACTGCTCCTGTGTTTACATCCCACAGGCTTTCATTGAGTTCTGTGGATACAGTAAAAAAAAAGCTGCCATCTGGTTTCTCTCGGGATGTTCGGATTGTGGAACACAGATTTGCTCTCCACCGTAACCATGTCTCTCAGCATACCACTTTATTTCCCCCCAGATAGGTGGCTACTATTCACTTGTAGGAAGATGTGCTTATTTAGATTACAACATTGCAGTGGGAGCAAAAGCCACCTTTCTTCTCTCAAGAGGGTTAGTCGAGTTTCTGTTGTTACGGAAAAATCCAGGTGGGAGGCTGCTCAGAGCCCGTGGGTCCCTGCGGAACAAAGAAGGAGTCCAGCCACCAACCAGAGCAAATAGCGGAGACCAAGGTTTATCGCGCAACAGGTTCAGAGAGGAATTGAACCCCGAGAATGGGGTGACAAGGACTTTTAAAAGTTCCTATCTTATCCCAGCAGACAGTTCGCTAAACATCACCACTCCATCAGAAAAGAGGAGGGTTATACATGATTAACATAGGAGGAATGTGTTGGGGTAACATGCAAATACAGGATATGTCTTGGGAAATCCGCTCCACTTCCCGGTGGGGAGGAGTTGCGGTGGACCACGTGGCCACCCACTCCCCACCAGGGGCGGGGGACTCTGTCCCCCGTTGCCTATGGGATCCCGGCCATGTCAGAGCCCGGCCAGCCAACCCCCAGAGTGTCGGAATTCAAGCCTATATCAGTAGTAACTGGCAACTCTCCAGGCACCCGGCTTGATCTCCTGTTGACCTCCCTGTCTGCATTCCCCAGCAAGATCCAGGTTAAGGTCGCGATAGGCTGAGAAGAACACCCCCCCTCTTTTTTGCCCCCCCCCCCCGGCAGGGGAAAGAGATAGACAGAAACATATTTACATGCCTTTATTTCTGTCTTTGCAGCGTTACAAAAAACATGACTGCTCTCTTCAAGCTCCAGCAGTCGAGAGACCAACACTTCCTGTACTTCCTGTACAGGAACAATAGGAAGAGCTCATATTACACTCTGAGCTAATTCCGGTGCTTCGCACTGTGAATTGACTGTCCCTCTGTTTCCCACGGACAGTCCCAATATTCCCATCATGTTTTGTTTTCAAGCTAGCAGTTGGCAGCTGCATTGCATCCATATCGTAATGTACTCCCCCATATGAATCAATGTGAGCTGCGAACAAAGCTTGATCCAGAGAAGAAAACAAACAGTTGTTATACATATAACCATCCCCTGTTGTTTCAGTTCCACCCTTGGAACTACCCGCCACTGGTTTCCCCAGTGTACCTCTCTGGTTGTCTGACTTCCAAGGAATGAGTGCATCTGCATTACCTTGGCTAGGGAATGTAGTGTTACGCTTAGCAACTCCCTGTTGTGTCTTTGTCTCTGACTTGGACACACCGTTAACCTGTCTTGAGTTCTCAACAATAGTAACACATGCAACAGCTGAGTTAGCAAACCCTTTTGAATATTTCTTGGGTGGTACACCCTTTGTAACTCTCTCAGACCTGCGTATGAGGTGCTGATCCTCTCTGCTCACTGGTTCAGTCTCAGGACTCTTTGGAGAACCAGTTCCAATAGTAAACAGTGGTTCATCCTCCACTTGTGAAGGTCTATCTATTATGTGAGATTTCCTCTCAATGACAGTGTCAACTGAGCTCTTTGAGCTATCACTGTCACTCTCAGTACCACTGTAATCAGTAAAATCATCATCATCATCTGAATTGTTCTCAGTGGGAAATGTGTGAACAATTACTTTCTCCTGTTCAGGAGCACGCTCTATAAATTTTGTGAGAATCACCTGACCAGATTCAGACAAAATTACTGTGTAGAGACCCTTTTCATAACCCACAAAAATGCCTTTTGCATTCTTTACTCCACCTGGAGCTTCAGTCAAGACATGAGACCCAAAAACCTTAAAATGGGCTACAGAAGGTTTTCTGTGGAATAGCTTTTCAAAAGGAGAACTTCCTAAACCCTTTGAAACCTTTCTTAACCAAGAGTAACAATAACACAATAAAGATTCAGCCCAATACTCATGTGGCAAATGTGAACTCAGCAATTGTGCCTTCATGCCCTTTTGTAATTCTTTGTTTACTTGCACACAGACACTTTTGTTCCATGCACCTGCTGAAACAGCAGTCTTGTGCCTTATCCCTTTCTTATCCAGGAAATCCTGAAAACCCTGCAAAAGAAAAACTGGCTTTTCATCTGTGAAAAGACAATCAATGTTAGCATCATGAACATTCTTAACCTTGTCACAAAACTCTTTAAACCTTTCTAAGGCTTCTTGTGGTTTGTGCAATATGTATATCCACACATAATGAGAGGAATAATCCACACACACAAGATAATATCTTGCATTGCCTCTAGATGGTGCTAGAGGACCAATCACATCAGCATACACTCGCTGAAAAGCTTTGGTTACTTTCGTCGTCTTCTGGACGTCCTTCGCCACACCTGCAAGAGAAATCATGTTAGACTCAGATGCATTACAATTTATGCAATCACTTTGATCAAAAGTCAACAAATACAGTCCATCTTTCTCTCTGGCAGAAAGATACAGCTCTCCATCTTTGAAGATTTTTGCAGCTTTCTCTATCATAGGACAATGTCAGTCCTTTCTTTGCGATCTGCGAAACACTCAGCAGATTGAACTTTAAATCAGGAACCAAATATACATTGTTAATAGTCAAGTTCAGACTCTCAAGATACACAGTTCCAAACCCGGTCGCTTCCAGCTCCTGGCCATTGGCCTGTTTCACAGCGAAGCTTTGCTTCTTAAACGTAGAAAACAGTTCTCGGCGCGACGTCATGTGTTGCGTGCAGCCCGTGTCCAATACAAAAGCGTTTTCCACTTCTGGTGTGGCTTTTAGTGACATCAAAGCCATAGCTGGTTCCACCTGGGACTTAGTACGACTTTTGCCTGACGCCTCAGGCTTTGCTGAGCTCCCCTTAGCTCCTTTCTGTTGACATGGCGTCTTACAGTTCCGCTGAAGATGCCCAGTCTCTCCACAATTGCAACAACAAACAACGTTCAGAGCTTCAGCTTGCTCTTCTCTTGCAATAGCAGTGGGGGCGCTACAACTCCGAGCCTCACTCCCCCTGTCAGCAACATCCGTTGCAGCAAGAACAGGAACAGCAACAGTTCCTTCACTCCCCCTTTTGGGGTCAAAGCTCTTCTCAGCTTTCGATGAGCTTTCAAGAATCTGGCTATCGCTTTCTTGGCTCTCTCTCTCTGGTGGTGCAGTTAACTCTTGTCCCTTGCTTCCCATCCCAGCTCCACAAGCTTTTCGGAGGGATTGCCAAGCGACCTGTGGCTCCACAGCATCCAACAGAATAGGCTCAAGATCAGCTTCCACATTCTCAGCCAGAATTCTGATCAAACGCTGCTTAAGCTCATTTTGAACTTCAGCCTTCCTCCCCTGTGCATGTCCAGCATCAGGCAGTGGGGATTGCACTAAGTGCCAAAGTTGCTCTCCCACCAGTAAATATTCCATTGCAAAACTCCACTGTTCCCAGTTTTGCCCACTCAGCTTCTGACTGAATAAGGCCATCTTGAATCCAAGCCTCAGCTCTCAGTCACGCGCTGGTAATATCCAATAGCTGGTTGTTTACTGCCTTGCACCTGGCAGCTAAATGCAGGCTGTCTTGAAAGTCCCTCCAAGAGCAGTGAGATAACAGACAAAACACCAGTGTTTTTCCAGCCTCTCACAGTCCCAGCCTCACTTCCGGTTTGTAATTTTCCACTTTCTTTTCAAGCTTACTAGCTCTGAAGTAGCTGAAAAGACTGATGTCTCGTTGCTTAGCAACTGGACTTGGCTGACCGGCTATAGCAAAGCTTATCAGTCCTAAGGAATTCGAAGAATGTGGCTCTCTCTCAGTGCTGTTTCTTTATCCAAAAAACAGCTTCTGTGAACCAAAGAAAAAATCAATCTGTGTTCACTCTTTTAGCCCATAAATCAGCATACCTTAGGGGTTCCGTTGCTCGCAGCTTATCAGCAAAAACGCCTCCTCCGGTGCTCAGCCGTCCTTTGTAGCTTCCATCCGCCCGCTACCACAACTTCCTTTATCTCCTTGCAGAGGATGAATTACGATCCATCAACCTCTTTTGCTGCTTTCATGGATCGATGCCATCGGCTCCGTGCTACCAGATGTCGGAATTCAAGCCTATATCAGTAGTAACTGGCAACTCTCCAGGCACCCGGCTTGATCTCCTGTTGACCTCCCTGTCTGCATTCCCCAGCAAGATCCAGGTTAAGGTCGCGATAGGCTGAGAAGAACACCCCCCCTCTTTCTTGCCCCCCCCCCCGGCAGGGGAAAGAGATAGACAGAAACATATTTACATGCCTTTATTTCTGTCTTTGCAGCGTTACAAAAAACATGACTGCTCTCTTCAAGCTCCAGCAGTCGAGAGACCAACACTTCCTGTACTTCCTGTACAGGAACAATAGGAAGAGCTCATATTACACTCTGAGCTAATTCCGGTGCTTCGCACTGTGAATTGACTGTCCCTCTGTTTCCCACGGACAGTCCCAACATTCCCATCATGTTTTGTTTTCAAGCTAGCAGTTGGCAGCTGCATTGCATCCATATCGTAACACAGAGAACTTCCTCTTTGGCTCACTTCCTCAATCACACGCCCTCCCTCCCTATTTTGCAGATTAGGCAATGGCCTTGCTATGGACTTCGGTTGGTCGCCTTGGTTGTCCGAGGGGCCTGGTAGGAATTTTTCCACTTGGCAAATTGGCACTGGACACTTGGTTTTCGCCTACCTCGTAGCAATCGTCACAACTTTGTTAGGGTTGCGGTTAGGCATTGTTTCACCTTGTGTGGAGGAGGGGAGGTGTGGTCGCCACCTGCCCCCTCCATGCTTAAGGGTATTCCATTAAAGGAATCCGGGGTGTTGATCTAGTCTGAAGCCCGGCTGGGGGGCTAAGGCCTTGACAGGACCCCGACGGGAGCACCAGGGGGAGCTTGAGATGGTTCGCATCGACAGGGCTCCCCCTACCGGTGGCTTACCCTTACTGGGACTTCCTGCTCAATGGGCAGGAGTCAGATATAGTCAGGTCCAATCAATGCCTAAGCCAATACCACTCACATTCTTTAATTTCAATAAAGTTGTGGCCAAAATTTGCCCAGTAACATAAACCTAATATCCGTGTCCTTGTGTGAGTCATTTCCAACGAGGGGGTGGCTGCGGGGTCTCGACACCCAAGTACATTCTAAGCACCTACTGCAAGAGGACAATAGAACTTTGGTTTGCATAGTCTGCCGCCTGGGTAAGTCCGGAGGAGAGCTTTTGCCCAGCGATTGTCACCTACGGGAAAAGTACCTTCCTATGAGTAGGTGACCTCCCGCTTGGGGAATTCTGGCAGGGACCAAGGGGTTCCCAAGTCCTTGGCCAACGACGCAGACTGGTGGTGGATTGAAGAAAATCGGTGAAACCAGTGGTTTTCTATGAATTTCCAAGTGTTTTTAGGCTTTTTTTAATACAGACGGTTCTTTTCGGAAGTGGCCTGGCCTGACATTCCTACACTGTATCTAGCTGGACCATAAAGAAGGCTGATCGCCGAAGAATTGATGCTTTTGAATTCTGGTGCTGGAGGAGACTCTTGAGAGTCCCATGGACTGGAAGAAGATCAAACCTCTCCATTCTGAAGGAAATCAGCCCTGAGTGCTCACTGGAAGGACAGATCCTGAAGCTGAGGCTCCAAGACTTTGGCCACCTCATGAGAAGAGAAGACTCCCTGGAAAAGACCCTGAGAAGGGGAGACCCTGAGAAGGGGACGACAGAGGACGAGATGGTGGGACAGTGTTCTCGAAGCTACCAGCATGAGTTTGGCCAAACTGCGGGAGGCAGCGGAAGACAGGAGGGCCTGGCGTGCTCTGGTCCAGGGGGTCACACAGAGTCGGACATGACTAAACGACTAAACAACATCTAGTTTTGATTGGATTAACAGGGTAACAAAGTTTCGATTGACTCAGTCCGTTGTTCTCGCAGCGGGAGCTGTCATCACCTTGTCAGCGCTCAGTGTAGCGTGCAAAACAGCTGGAGCTGAGCTGCCTCTGCAGAGCCATGGCATTGCTGCGATTGGCTGAAGGGCTACATTCAACGCCATCTGATTGGCTAGAGCGCATCCTCATGCAAATACATTGCTCATTCATAAAATACATCGATCGTGCATAGCATACGGGGTCAGAAATGTCGCTTTCTTCTCGGGGTTTTGGACTTTTGTGCGGTGCTTGGTGCAACGTTGTGACGGGGCGAGGGGAGTCCTAGTGTGGCAGGGTTCCCTTGAGGTCATCGCCTCGGGCTCTACGTCTCTTACTCGGGAGTAAGACTTCGTTCATATGCCCCCCCTCCATTCCGTAACACTCTTCATATGGACTTCATGGAGTGTGCACTCTCGCAGGGTCTGCTTCCAGAAGCTACTATTGCAGATGTAGATATTTTGGCAGAAATGGTTTACAAATATGCACGATGGCAAGCAGGCAGACAGGAACAGTTACAAAGCAACCTTGGTCCTGCCTAGCCTGGAAGCTGTTTCCAACTAGTGAACTAGAAACCTTTCAGCAACCTTTACAACCATCTACAAAGCCCGAAGTTTGTAGGATTCTCTTCTTTCAGCTGTGTCTTGGCTCTGTGCTCGCAAGTGTTGTAGTGACTTTCAGGTAACTTGGAAAGCATGGGAATGATGTCTTGGTTCTGAAGAATGATATTTCCCCCAGTCTGACTTAGTTATCCTGGTGATGATTCAGCTAGATGTTCTACACGCTGACCATATTCCAGAAGGGCTTGGTTGTCTTGGCCTTGCTTTGGCTTACTGAGATCTGTCTTCTCCCTATAGGTGCTCATTCTAAAATGGATAATTGTAACATTTGACTTCATTGATCAGAAGGAAAATATGAATGCTCTCTATGGTTTCTTCTTCCTCTTCTTACAATATGAGAAATTGGTAAGATAAAAAGGAATGTGTTATTTTGAAGGAACTCGCTTTTATTCTGACATTAACCCAAATCAAACAATAAAGAGTACTTTCCGACCACACAACAGGACAACATGTGAAAAGTGGGGCCTTAAATACATTTGAAGTATTTAAGTGCCTTGAACTAATAATTTCTTGTTTGCATGTTCTACCCCAGCTGCTGCTCCCTGTTCAGTTCAGCTGGGGGATTAATTATGCCTTGTCAGTTGATTTGTCAGGGTCTGTTCCATACATGCCGGGTGGATAAAACGACTAATTCATGTCATGTCTAACTGGTTTGAGCAAAAGGCTTCTCAAAAGCTAGGGCATGTCATAAAATACGGCAATGTACAAAAGTGGGTGGAGGGTGGACATTAAAATCAGTCCAAAGAATTCAAATGTCTGGGTGCTCAAGAAATGTTTAAATGATAGCACAGAGCTGTTGGCATAAAAAAGGTCTTCAAGAGATACCTGAAAGTCAGCATTTCATTACAGATCAGCCTTCTCACGGATTCAGTCACTTGTGCAGACAGCTCAACTTCTTCAACCAATGACCTCCTGCAGAGTGTAGCCACCAAAGAGAGTTTTGGGAGGACTGGAGGACAGGCTTGCAGTTCATTCAGGGCAGAAGCAATGGGAGAAGGGCCATAGCTTAGTGGTAAAGCAGCTGCTTACATGCAGAAGCTCTCCAGTTCAATCTGTTGTATCTCCAGCTAGAATGTCCTCTGTCTGAAACCCTGGAGAGTTTTTGCCATCCATTGTGGACAAGACTGAGCTAGATAGAGCCATAGTGGGACTCAGTATAAGGCAGCCTCCTATTGTCCCAGCAACAAGCCTTTGTGTTGGTGCTGACCTTTAAAGCCCTAAACGGCCTCGGTCCAGTATACCTGAAGGAGCGTCTCCACCCCCATCGTTCAGCCCGGACACTGAGATCCAGCGCCGAGGGCCTTCTGGCGGTTCCCTCATTGCGAGAAGTAAGGTTACAGGGAACCAGGCAGAGGGCCTTCTCAGTAGTGGCGCCTGCCCTGTGGAACGCCCTCCCAGCAGATGTCAAAGCAATAAACAACTATTTTACTTTTAAAAGTCATCTGAAGGCAGCCCTCTTTAGGGAAGTTTTTAATGTTTGATGCTGTACTGTTTTTAATATTCAGTTGGAAGCCGCCCAGAGTGGCTGGGGAAACCCAGCCAGATAGGCGGGGTATAAATAATAAATTATTATTATTATTATTATTATTTGCCACGCACAGAGGAGTCCTTTCAGACATGAAATAAATAAAGCTGCCCTGGAAAGGGATGCTGAAAATTAGAAAGCCCTGGGACAACAAAACACTCGGACACAGTGCCTTTATTTTTTTTTTTTTTTTTTTTTCAAGCAAATTTATTTTTAATCAGAGTAAACAATAGTATAAAATGATAATAACTCAGGGCATTTTCAAAGTCCTGCTCATGACAACACTTTGCTGCCTTTCATCTCCCCTGAAGTACCATTTAGTAAAAGGGAGGGAGGGACTCAAAGCCCTTGTGTGGCAACCTCTTTATCCCACAGACATCTCACCAAAAGACTCTGAAGCAGGTACAGGTGGCATGCTTGCTTCTCTTCTGAAAGTAGAAGCGTCTATGGAAAAGTCGGCAGCAGAACCAGATCATCCATGCCTATTATCCTAGTACACAAATTTATCCACCTCTTCCTTGTAATTCCTATGTGACTCAAAACCCATAGCATTCGTAGGAAAAACAGGTGATTTTAGGAAGTCAAAATGAAGACTCTGGAGACACTACTCCACTCCGGGGGGGGGGGGGGGAGAGCAATGAACGCCAGCCTTGTCTTCCCACCCACCCAAACAAGCAGACGTAAAACTTTATTAGCAAATGGGATCCCAACAACATATAAGCAGATTGCTCAGTCGGCCTGTCTCTACCACCACCAGGTTGCTATGCCTAGCTGTGGCACATCCCAGACTCCCTAGGACACAGCTTTAGTCCTTGCTGCTAGGAGCATGGAATATCAGCTTAGACCAGGCCACAGTGTTTAAAAAACAACAACCCTGGAATGCAATTAAAAAGTGAGAGGCAGAACCTGTTTGAGATCCGAACCTTCAGAGTTGTTGCAAGAATACTTTCTCTCAAAGTTTCAGTTGATCTTTAAAATAAAACAGCCTCCCCCACCTCTCACTCACTCACTCACTCACTCTCTCTCTCTCTCTCTCACTCACACGCTTCAGCAAACATAGGATACCATTAAATGCAAAATGGCTTAATTTCTTTAAAATGTGAAACTGGAAATAGCTTTTGCACTAGCAATCAACTAGATTCCTTCGGTACAAAACTGTGATGTGCCTGTTTCAGAACTGCTGGAGGATTTGGGGGGCAAAGCGCTGGCATGAGTAAAAGCACGGACCTGGGCCTAGGAAGCATGGGGCACCAGGTACCTGTGGCTGAGCCTTGAGCGACTGCTGTCCAAGGTGCTGAACGGATTGAATACAAAGATGCAACTGTTAGCATGTCAAGGGGCATGATGGTGCTTTGAATGTATAAAGCAGATGCGGCCTAACTTGCACAGTTGCAGAATGAACTGAATTGAGCCAGAAGAGACTTCCGGGTTGGTGCCTCCGGCAGTGGCGGAGTTCCTCTGACCGGGGGTCTGTACCGCCGCGGCGAAGGCGGAGACCCGTAAAAATCACAGGCGGGAGAAGCCTGTGAACGTGGGATTCGGCAGGCACCTTTTGCGTCTCCCCTACTCGCGGGGGAACCCGGTTTCAGGGAGCGACATGGGGTGAGCGGCGCGGTGCTTCGAATCGTCTGCTTCTTCCTCTGAGCGAAGCCGCATAGCTGTTGCCGGAGAGCGCTGACTTTTTCCTGTGGACAATTTGACTTCAAAGTAATTACCCGTGAGTAGAGCTGAAATGGGAGAATCGGACTTTAAACGTTAAATTTGGCATCGAAACGGGGAGGTTCAAAACAGGAAGTCCGCCTTCCCTATTTGTAAATAGACTGAGGCAAGGAGGCTGCAAGCTAAAGCCTTGGAAAGCCTTTCGTAAAAGATTAAACTTCCATCGGCAAAGAGCATAAAAACCCCCCTTGGAGGCAGGAGAAGAGGGGGGGTAGTTGTGGACTGAGTATGCCTGCAGGAGAGAGTGAAAAAAGTTAAAATACCACCGCTCTCACCCTGGAAACAGGCTGCTAGTAGGACTGACGTTTTGGAATGTTCATTGACAGCATTTAGAACGTTCATTGACAGCTAGCGAAATGAGAGAATACATTGTTTCCACTGTCTCCAGTTGCTTTTAAAGAGGAGTTAAAGTAAGTGAAAACTCAAACTAACTTTGGATTATTGGAACATTGTCTAAAAGAGGACAGTACTGACTAATACAAATGGAAACTGTTTCCCCTAGTGGAAGCTTTTGAAATTGGTTGCTCCATAGGGGCAGGACTAGGGGAATTTCCAGCTGCAGATAAAGAAGTGTGAGACTCTGGGATTGACCTTGAGTCTCTTAAGTGTTATGGCAAAAGGAAAGGAAAAAATAGACGGAATGTCGACAGAAGAGGCATTAGTGGCCGTATTGGTGAAAATAAATAATTTGCTGGAACAGCTTCACAAGAAAACAGATGTGATGAATGTGACAGTAAATGCTGAAAATATTAAAATAGACTTAATGGCAGAAAGTTTAAATAATCTGGGACAAAAGGTGAATACCAATACAGAAACCATCCAGAAATTGATACAGGAATCTACTTTGATACGGCAAACTGCGGATGAAGCCAAGGAGAAAACCCTTGCTGCTGAATTTGAAGCAACTCAATTGGAGAGAGAGAGAATCCCTTCCATTACAAGGACAACTTGAGGAACATAAGCTAACATTTGTTATGATTGAACTTAAAGAGAAACAGATGAATTTGAGGATCAGAGCCTTACCTGAGGAAAAGGAAAGCTTGACAGAGGTTCAGGAGGAGACAGGACTAATATCGGTTGAGAAAGAGAGGTTTTTTGGGGTTAGTATGACCGCCAGAAATGTGAATTTATTCAAGGACAATTGTGAAGGACGTTGGATTGAAGGGAAGGAGGATTTGGAAATATGGTTAAATCTGAAGTTGTCATTGTTGGGCCGAGTTGCTGTGGGGGGAATGAGGCTTGCTGTGTTGTCGGGGATGTTGCTTTTGTTTCAAACATTGCAAGTTTTGGATGGGATGGATTGTATCAGGAGGTGGCAGAGGGACGTCTCTAGATTTGCCTGGCAGGGCAGGAAGCCAAGAGTAAAATTTAACATATTGACGGATGCTAAAAAAGGAGGTGGACTTGCCCTGCCAGACCCCTAAACTTTGTTGTGAATCATCTGTTTTTTGCTGGCTGAGAGAATGGTTGCTTCTTGAAAGCACTGAAGTGCTAGATAAATGGCAGATGAAGTTGATGGACTATATGGAATTGGCGGAAATGACTGGCAAGATCCGAGACCAGGGAGAAGAGTCGGGGGAAGAAGACTGGAAAAAGTTTAAAGACTATTTACAGAAATATGGTAAAATTAATGAATGTTAGAAGAATGTTGGAATGAAGTTATATGGCTTTAGCAGAAATGTTATAAGGAATTAAGTATAAATAGATTAATAGAAAATTAAAGGAAAAAATAAGGTAAGAATGTGTTAAGATAATTATAGGATAGAAAACAGAGGAAGATGGAAAGGAATTGCTGAAATAATAAATAGAAGTGGAATACAAAAAGGGAGGTGTAAGGAGGTCGATGGAAATAAGCGACTGAAAGATGGGATGTTGAAAATGTTTGAGGTGATTTTAAATTGTTTTTGTTTTGCTTTGTATGTGGTGTTTTTGTATTGTATTTGTATTGTTCTTTCCCCCCCTCTTTTTTCTTCTTTCTTTTTTTGTGTAATGTTGTGTTGAAATTGTTTGAAAAGTAATAAATATCATTTTAAAAAAATAAAAATGAATTGAGCTGGAAGAAGCAGGACTACATGGGATGTAGAACGCTATACTGCAAATGTCTGGGGGTGGCCCACTGGGAGAGGCACATGATGCAAAAAGCGGCAGTTCCAACCCATTCATGGGAAACTGAGCTCTGAAATCCTGGAGAGCAGCTGCTGGCTGTGGCAGACCATACAGAACTAGATGGCCCAGTGGTCTCACTGGGGTTTCAAGCCAGAACACAGCTTCAGCGCCCCCAGGACAAACCAATTTTTAATTCCCCAAACTCTTACTAATCAGAGTTTCCTTTTTAAAGCGACAGTAGTTCAAAGCATTGACTAGGGGCTTTTCAATGTTCAAAGACACTTTGGATGCCTTGACTTGCAATCCTTACAACAACCCTGCAGAGCAGTTCAGTGTTATCTCGAGTTGCAGAATAGCGAGGCGCGATGCCGAGGCGGACGCAGGGTGGCCCACCGAAGGAGTTCATGGTAGGGGGACCGAATGAGGCCAAACTCCGTCTTTTGCTCTTATTGCAGCTGTGTCTTGGCTCTGTGCTCGCAAGTGTTCTAGTGACTTTCAGGTAACTTGGAAAGCATGGTAATGATGTCTTGGTTCTGAAGAATGATATTTCCCCCAGTCTGACTTAGTTATCCTGGTGATGATTCAGCTAGATGTTCTACACGCTGACCATATTCCAGAAGGGGTTGGTTGTCTTGGCCTTGCTTTGGCTTACTGAGATCTGTCTTCTCCCTATAGGTGCTCATTCTAAAATGGATAATTGTAACATTTGACTTCATTGATCAGAAGGAATATATGAATGTTCTCTATGGTTTCTTCTTCCGCTTCTTACAATACGAGAAATTGGTAAGATAAAAAGGAATGTTGAAGGAACTCGCTTTTATTCTGACATTGACCCAAATCAAACAATAAAGAGTACTTTCCGAACACACAACAGGACACCAGGTGAAAAGTGGGGCCTTAAAAATACCTCTCCCATTTCCTTCCTTTTCCTGTCTTGTTCCTTCCCAATGGGCGCCGGTCGCAGCGCCCCCCGGGTGCACAGCATGTTCAGGCAGGCAGGCAGGCAGGCAGGCAGGCAGCTATCCGATATCGATCCCGCCCGTTCCTCCCTCCACCCCCCTATCCGATGGAGGGAGGGGGGGGGGGATCCTGTTCTGCATAGCTATCAATTTGGGTGTGATAGTCTTATGTTTGCATACTTATGGGAAAATAAAACTAATTTATTTTAGAGCTTGTATTTGTGTGTATTCATGGTATTATTTGTAGACCCAGTAGATGGCAGTGTGGTGTGGAGAGTGTTTTTGGCAGCTCCTGAAAGGATAGAGGGTGGAACATTGATGGCAGTGTGGTGTGGAGAGTGTTTTTGGCAGCTCCTGAAAGGATAGAGGGTGGAACGTTGACCGTTCAAAGGCACTATAAGCAATATATATCTCCACATTTTCCTAGCTACGTTTCCCCATAAAAGTATACACTCGAATACATTTGAATCAAATACATTTGTACTATCAAGAATGTATAATTTGCTGTTAAAATGGAACACCCAGGATGAAACGGTTAAATCTGCTATGATTAAATGGGCACAGGATGTTGGACATAACATTATGTTTGCTGACTGGGAACAGTTGTGGACCACTGGTTTGAGATTCACGGCATGTAATGCCTTAAGAGAGAATATTATGAAAATGAAATACAGGTGGTACATGACACCAGTCAAGCTTGCAAAAATCTATCATTTGCCTGATAATAAATGTTGGAAATGTAAAGAGACTGATGGTACATTCTTTCACCTTTGGTGGACATGCCCAAAGATTAAGGCTTTCTGGGAGATGATCTATAATGAAATAAAAAAGGTATTTAAATAAACCTTCCTGAAGAAACCAGAGGCCTTTCTCTTGGGCATGGTCGGCCAATTGGTGCCAAAGAAGGATAGAAACTTTTTTATGTATGCGACAACAGCAGCAAGGATACTGATTGCAAAGTATTGGAAGACACAAGAACTACCCACACTGGAAGAGTGGCAGACCAAGGTGATAGACTACATGGAATTGGCAGAAATGACCGGCAGAATCCGAGACCTGGGAGAAGAGTTGGTGGAAGAAGATTGGAAGAAATTTAAAGACTATCTGCAGAAATACTGTAAAATTAATGAATGTTAAAATGATGTTGGATTGGAAATAAGTGGCGTTGGCAAATAAGAAAATGTAAATATGGATTGATAATGGATGAAAATATATTGTTATAATAGGTTATGATAAAAAGTTAAGATAAGAAGAAGAAGAAGAGTTTGGATTTGATATCCCGCCTTTCACTCCCTTTAAGGAGTCTCAAAGCGGCTCACATTCTCCTTTGCCTTCCTCCCCCACAACCAACACTCTGTGAGGTGAGTGGGGCTGAGAGACTTCAAAGAAGTGTGACTGGCCCAAGGTCACCCAGCAGCTGCATGTGGAGGAGCGGAGACGCGAACCCGGTTCCCCAGATTACGAGACTACCGCTCTTAACCACTACACCACACTGGCTGAATGAAAGAAGGCTAGGATTTGCTGAACCAACTATTTAAAAGGGAATACAAAAAGGGGAGGTGTGAGGAAGTCAAGAAAAAAAAGTAAATGAACCTACAAGCTCTGAAAACTGGATTGGTTTTTTAAATTTTTCTTTTTTTTGTTTTTCTGGGTTTGTGTATGTATTTTCTATCTGTATTTTTTCTTAGTTTTTCTGTAATTTCTATCTTCTTTTTTCAACACTGTAATTTTTTGTTTGTAATTTTTTTTAGTTCATAAATCTAGGTGTATTCTTTGAAAAAACTTAATAAATATCTTATAAAAAAACAAACAAATACATTTGGAACAAGTGATTGTTACATTTAAGGAACATTCTCTAGGCGATGAGATTGGGGGGAAATACAAAAACCCATTCGGATACATTTGGATACATTTAGAAAAGTACAGCATTTTGAGGGAAAATACATTCGAGTCGAAAACTACATTCAGATCCATTCTTAAAGTCAATGAGAAAGATACAGCAAAAAGGATACAATTCGATACAGCGAAAAAGGATCCATTCCCCAAGGATCCTTCTTGTAGGGTGTGAAGGCAGAATGCGATCTATTTGATATTGGTAGGGTCCTTCTCCTTCATTCCCCTCTCTGACCCTGACTCTCTTACGACACAGGGACCATCCCAGAGTGTGGGCACAACTTCTGCCGGTCCGGCCTGATCCAGTGGAGCGGGGCAAAAAGGAGGCTGGCTTCCTGTCCTCAAGGCCGAGTTGGAGTCCAGAGAAGGAGCCTCGTCCGCAATCGGCAATTGGCTACCTTTGTCGAAGTAGCCAAGACTCTCAGTCTTCCAGAGGGAAAGGAGGAGTCTGTGAGAAGCACCAGGAGCCCCTGAAACTCTTTTGCAAGGAGGATGAAGCCCCCATCTGTGTGGTTTGGGGCAGATCCAAGAAGCACCAACACCACGAGGTGATTCCTCTGGAAGAGGCTGTCGAGGAATACAAGGTACCTTGAGGGGGAGAAATAGCTGTGTATTCTTCTTGGCAGGTGATCTTCTTAATTCTCAGATCCAAAGTAGGCATGGTATTCATTGGTGGTTGTTTATTACCTTAGAAGCAGCCAAGGGGAAGCCTGAGGGCTGCTGGGATGGCTGGGAGGAGGGAGTCAAAGTCTTTCTCTCTGCCAGGGGGGCCAAGGGATTTTCCCTGGAAATACAGCAGCTTCATGGGACCATGGCAGGGAGAGAAAGGGTTAACCTCATCCACATCCCCCAGCAAGGTTGCTTTGTACATATTTAGAACACTACAAATGTGAATTGCACATACACAACTAAGTCCATGTCTCCTTTGGCTAGCAGGATGCCTCCTCAATACCCTGCCAAGCAGAGAGCAGCAAGGGGTCAGCTGCAAGGGGGTGGGGACTGGGGGCTCCTTTTCCCTTCTGGGGTACCTCAGAGCCCATATAGAGTCCTTTGGTAGCTTCTCTATCGGTAGGAGAAAATAACGGAGGCCAACCAGAGAATATTGAGAAGCAAAGTAGCTAGTAAGCCAGATCTTTATTACCTGTTGCAACAGGGTGCTCACCCCCCCACCACGCAGGAGGGAGGAGGAGACCCCGAACCAAGTCCTTATATAGACATTTGAAATTGCCCACCCTGGAGCCCAAGACCACCCCTCCATACATCATACATGCATCACAGAAGGGGCGGCCTACAACAGACTCCTGTCTGGCAGGAAACCTGTTGATGGGTTTACCTGGCTGTTCATGGGTTTACCTGCATATTCTTTTGTGATGAGAACTACTTACAGTATTTATGTATGTGTTTATATCTTAGACCTTCTAATTCTCCTAACACCAGGAATTGACCAGATGGTGCAGGATGCCCCCCCCCCCCAAGTATCTGTTGGAAGCAGATTTAGGAGTGGGGGGTGGAAGCACCTGCTGGTGGGGAGCACACTTCTTCTGGGGATGCTTCCTCCTCCTCCTCCTCCTCCTCTTCCCACTTCTCGCTGGGGCCTCAAGATGAGAAGTCAGGCTGGAAGTCTCCTCGGAGAAGACAAAGGAGCAAGCATGGCTGCCTTTCCTCTTCTCCAGACCAGTTAGTTGGACCTTTCCCATCCCAGTTCTGCAGTGGTTTTCAAGCAGTGTGCTGTGGCAGCTGGGGTGCCGCGGGAGACACTGGCCTCTGTCCCTCTTTCCTTCCCTCCCTCCTCGGATGCCATCTCTGCCTCCCCAAGGCTTGCCCAGCTGTTCTCCCCCAGAGAATGGTGCCTCTGGGGCTGGCCAGGGGGTGTGGGCTGCCAGGAGATGAGGCGGCCTCAGAGTAAGCAAGCCAACTGGCGAGGGGCCCTTGCTGTTGGGAATGGACAGGCAAGTCCCAGGCCCCTGGGGGGCAGCGGGGGCAGCTCAGAGACCAAGAGGAGGACTCCTAAGGAGAGGGGAGAGGAGAGGAGGCTGAGAGAGCACTCCGCTAGGGAGGCTGTTCGAGAAAGGGGGAGGGGAGGCAAGCAAGGGGGGACCTAACTGGTCTCCTGAGCCCCACAGGGGTGCCGCAGAAAGAAGGGAGTTGGTCCAGGGAGCCGTGGACCCCAAAAGGTTGAAAACCTCTGTACTTTTCTTTCCTCCAGTCAATTACTTTGCTATTATAGCAAGGCCACTGGACCCAAGAAGCCAGTAGAATATTTGTCAGAGCTGCCCGAGGTCCCAGCTCACAAGTGACCAACGCCGGTTCGTTGTTATATACAAAAGTCTTTATTGAAGTTCAGTTTCGCTTTCACAGCCGCGGCGCGCAGCTCTACGTCTCAAACTCTAGACCGCTGAAGCTCCGTCTGAATCTCCTCCCCCCAGACACCAGTTTAAGACTCTAGCCTTGCTCCACCTCTTCCTTTGCTCTTTCCTCCTCTGGTTCCGCCTGTCCGCTGGGGTCTTGCCCTTCCTAGACTCTTCTGACGCTGAGTCCCCTGAGTCTTCCCCCTGCCTCCGGCGGGCTTTAGGACCTGGTTCCCAATCCGGGTTTTCTGCTGACCCGCGCGCCTGTACATTCGAACTTGGCGCGCGCGCCCAGCCGGCAACCTTCCTCCTGACCGTTACACTGCTCCTGTCACTGCTTCCCCCTTCGGTGAGGCTAGCTGGACCTGACCTCCCCTCCGTTCCCCCACTCTCCGATAGAGGCGTGGTCAGCCCTGACTCCTCTTCTCTCCCCGCTGGAGGAGACGCTGGCCCTGACACATGGGACTCTTCCCCCCCACTATGCTCTGGTGGGGAAGCTGGTCCTGATCTCCCGCTGCTGCTTTGGGAGTCCCCGCTGGCCCCTTATTTCTGGTGCGTCCCCCCTGGGACCCCCCTTGCCCTGACCATCGGCGCCCCCTTCTGGGAATCTTCTGATTCGCTGGAGAAGCTCATGGAATCTCTCGGGTCACTGTCATACTCCCCTACGCTGCCCTCAGATTCCTCCCCCTCGCTCCCCATTTCCTCTCTCCCCTGTGCCTCTGCTCCCGAGCCCCTGACAATATTCATCTCCTCTCTTTCTGGCCTATCAAGCAGACCTGGACAAGGAAAGCAAAGACCTCCTTGGAAGTGTCCCTATTGTTACTAGTGAGGGAACAAGCACTTCAAGAAGCAAGTCCGGACTGAGGAGGGATGGGGAAATCTGCCCATTTCAACTTCTCTCATTTCTCCTTTTTCCATATCGGTTTGTTATTTATTTATTATTCTGAAAATGAATCAAATGCTAGGGTGGCTACCTTCTCGTATAAATATGTTGATACGTGCTTTACCCTCATAAATACATTTTTTGTGAACATTACCTGGCTGGGTCAACCTTGAGAAATTCAGAGGTGTGAATTTCAAAAGATCGTTGTTTTGGTCTCCATATTTTTCCAAGAATTGCGAATTAGGTAAGTTCGCCTTTGAATGCAGCTAAATGGAGTTTATTTCCCATTGTTGTTTATTATGTGAAAAGCAGTCAAGGAGAAGCCTGAGGACTTGTGAGCTGAGAGGGTGGAAGCAGTTCAATTCAAATCCTAATTCTCTTGTTGATATTTTGAAGGCTGACCCTCTTCCTCACTCAGACGTCCTCAGAACCGGAGAGGCTGAAGACTGTGGAGAAGTTGAGACAACTGCGCCAGTTCCTGGAAGAAGAAGAAGAAGAAGAAGAAGAAGAAGAAGAAGAAGAAAAGCGTCTGCTGAATCATGTGGAAGAGGTGGAGAAGGAGATTGCAGGGAGAAGGGATGAGCAGCTGGCCAGACTCTTAAGAACTTCTAACTGAGTTAAGATTAAAAAAGGATGTGTACAAAAAATGGAAAAGGAGGGAAACCACCAAAGAGGAATTCAAACAAATAGCCAGCACATGTAGACACAAAGTCAGAAAAGCTAAATGAACTCAGGCTTGCTAGAGAGGTTAACAGCAACAAAAAAGGCTTTTATAGGTATGTCCGTAGCAAAAGGAAGAACAAAGAAACAGTGGGGTCACTCAGAGGAGAAGATGGTGAAATGCAAACAGGGGACACAGAAAGGGCTGAACTCCTCAATGCCTTCTTTGCCTCAGTCTTCTCCGATAAAGAAAACAATGCCCGACCTGAAGAATTTGGAGCAAATGATTCAGCAGAGGAAACACAGCCCAGAATAACTAAGGAGATAGTACAAGAATACTTGGCTAGTCTAGATGTATTCAAGTCTCCAGGGCCAGAAGAACTGCATCCAAGAGTATTAAAAGAACTGGCAGATGTGATTTCAGAACCACTGGCAGTCATCTTTGAGAATTCCTGGAGAACAGGCGAAGTCCCGGCAGACTGGAGGAGGGCAAATGTTGTCCCTATTTTCAAAAAGGGGAAAAGAGAGGACCCAAATAATTATCGTCCAGTCAGTCTGACATCAATACCAGGGAAGATTCTGGAGCAGATCATTAAGCAAACAGTCTGTGAGCACCTAGAAAGGAATGCTGTGATCACCAATAGTCAGCATGGATTTCTGAAAAATAAGTCATGTCAGACTAACCTGATCTCATTTTTTGACAGAATTACAAGCCTAGTAGATGAAGGGAACGCAGTGGATGTAGCCTACCTTGATTTCAGCAAGGCATTTGACAAGGTGCCCCATGATATTCTTGTAAAGAAGCTGGTAAAATGCGGTCTTGACTATGCTACCACTCAGTGGATTTGTAACTGGCTGACTGACCAAACCCAAAGGGTGCTCATCAATGGTTCCTCTTCATCCTGGAGAAGAGTGACTAGTGGGGTGCCACAGGGTTCTGTCTTGGGCCCGGTCTTATTCAACATCTTTATCAACGACTTGGATGATGGACTCAAGGGCATCCTGATCAAATTTGCAGATGACACCAAACGGGGGGGTGGGGGGTGGCTAACACCCCAGAGGACAGGATCACACTTCAAAACGACCTTGACAGAGAACTGGGCCAAAACAAACAAGATGAACTTTAACCAGGAGAAATGTAAAGTCTTGCACTTGGGCAAAAAAAAAATGAGAGGCACAAATACAAGATGGGGGACACCTGGCTTGAGAGCAGTACATGTGAAAAGGATCTAGGAGTCTTGGTTGACCACAAACTTGACATGAGCCAACAGTGTGACGCGGCAGCTAAAAAAGCCAATGCAATTCTGGGCTGCATCAATAGGAGTATAGCATCTAGATCAAGGGAAGTAATAGTGTCACTGTATTCTGCTCTGGTCAGACCTCACCTGGAGTACTGTGTCCAGTTCTGGGCACCACAGTTCAAGAAGGACGCTGACAAACTGGAACGTGTCCAGAGGAGAGCAACCAAAATGGTCAAAGGCCTGGAAACGATGCCTTATGAGGAACGGCTAAGGGAGCTGGGCATGTTTAGCCTGGAGAAGAGGAGGTTAAGGGGTGATATGATAGCCATGTTCAAATATATAAAAGGATGTCATATAGAGGAGGGAGAAAGGTTGTTTTCTGCTGCTCCAGAGAAGCGGACACGGAGCAATGGATCCAAACTACAAGAAAGAAGATTCCACCTAAACATTAGGAAGAACTTCCTGACAGTAAGAGCTGTTCGACAGTGGAATTTGCTGCCAAGGAGTGTGGTGGAGTCTCCTTCTTTGGAGGTCTTTAAGCAGAGGCTTGACAACCATATGTCAGGAGTGCTCTGATGGTGTTTCCTGCTTGGCAGGGCGTTGGACTCAATGGCCCTTGTGGTCTATTCCAACTCTATGATTCTAGGATTCTATGACTCTGCAGGAAACTCTCCTCTCTTGAGAGGATCATCCAGGTGATGGAGGAAAAGGGTCAGCAGCCAGCGACTGAACTGCTGCAGGTAAGACGGCTCCAGGAAAAGGCTGCCTCCCATCCTTTCTGTGCCCCTTTCATGTACGCAAGGAGTGTAGGGGCTCAGTTGACGGAGCCTCGAGTCAGCTTGGTAATGGACAGGAACACCCCAGAGACCTGGGATGCTGAACTCACCTGAAGGCCGACTAGAGATTCTTCAGTCTTCTTGAGGGAAGGGGAGGGGATTTTCTGCTCCTTGCTGATGATTTGCCTCCGAATGCCTTCCCGCTGGGCAATGCTGCCTTCCTGCCCTGCCCTGGGCTTCGCCAAGGATGCAGTCAGGCCTCCTTCTGACATGAGCCAGTCTCTTGACCAAGCTTCTCTTCCCGTTCCCTCCACAACTTCTGGGTGGATCCCCTTCCCCATAGATCCTGATCGGCCCAAAATGGTGCTCGGTCACAGTGACCAAAGAGCAAGACAGAGCGACTCATCCAGACTGTGCCACCTTCTCCACTCACAATCCCATATGGCCAGACGTACAAGTGCTTCTGAACGCCCTCTTTAAGGAGGCTGAGAAGACTGACATACTGGCAAAGGCAGGAGAAGCCCTATGACGGAATGATTGCCAGATGTCCCCGTCTCCCGGGGACAGTCCCCGGATTTACAAATCTGTCCCCAACAGATTGTAGATTTGTAGATTTATTAGTAGGGAAGGAATGTTGCGTGATTGGTTCAATGGCACAAGACACATCATATGGGGACTTATGACTAGGCAAAATGGCGGGTGTCAGGGCAATGAGCAGCTCCTGAAGCCAGCCAGAGCCAAGTGCACTAACAGGCTGGCTCCGGGCTGCTGAGACTGCTGCTACCGCTGCCACTGCCGAGGGGGAACCAGGGATGCCCGGCGCGTCAACTGGGGAAACTGCTGACACACACACCCCCCAGGACCCAAATCGAGGCGGGAGCTAGAGCGCCGGGCCACGTGGCCGACTGCCCAGCGGCGCTCCAGGGCCAGTAAAAACCCCGGAGCCAACCCAAGGAGAAGGAGGAAAGGAGAAGGAGAAGGAAGAGAGAGAAAGAGGAAGGAGAAAGAAGAGGGGAGCCCCGACCTTGCGGCCGCTGAGGAAGAGAGGTAGGAGAGCACCAGGAGGGCAAGGACACGGGGCCGAGCCCAGGCCCAACCCGAGCCTACTCCACGGCAGATAGCACTCCAAGAGATCAGGCTGCGGCCCAGAGGAAGGCCACGCGACAGAGGAGACCCAGAAGAGAAGGTATTACTTCTTATTTTTTTAAAAAATGATTTTTAAAAAAATAACATTTGTTTCTTTTGAAAAAGTGTCCCCGGATTCTTTGAAAAAAATCTGGTAACCTTACCTTAAATCCTAACCTTCTAATTCCAAGTCTCTTCTTTCTCAATATCCCCATTCCTTTAACCGCACCAAGTAACAAGCTGTAAAATGCAAGTTTAAAACGCAAGCTTTCCTTTGCATCTCACAGAACTTTAAATGTAATTCGTGGGTTTTTTCACCTGTCCTCCAAACTTAGGCCTTTTTGCCATCCTTTAAATGGGAAATCAGTAGTCAAGCCATACTTTTTGGTAAAACGTTCGTCTGGATCCCGGAAGTCCTACCTGAGAAGAACAATGGGAGTGTCCGCTAGCGCCAGCCGCTTCTCCTTCTGCAAGCAGCGCCACCCGAATTCCCACCTGGGATGAGCCGCTGGAGAAAGACTGGGGCGGGCGGCAAGTGGGAGGGGGAAGTCGTGCGCTTCTGTCCCGTGAGAAAAGTCCTGGGCTCTGTCTCTCCAGTTGCGCTTCCTCGGTTCAGAGGTGGACTATAGCAGCTGGGCTGGGCTGCCTCAAAGCCCATCAAGGCCACAGGCTGCTAGAAATTAGAAAATGTTTCCAGAGGTACTTCAAACAGTTATATACACAAGGGCCACAGAAAGAGTTTGATATAGACCAATTCTTAAAAACAAATGGATTACAAAAAATCTCTCAAGAAAACAAGACAATGTTGAATTACAAAATTACAGAACAGGAGGTAGAAGGTGCCATCCAGAATATGCAGTTGGGCAAATCTCCAGGGCCGGATGGTTTAACCTCAAAATACTACAGAACTTTGAAGGACTGGATAATTAAACCACTAAAGGAGGTTTGTAATGAAATTTTGGAGGGGGGAAAAGCGCCAGAATCGTGGAAAGAAGCATATATTACACTTATACCGAAAATTGAGTCTGAAAAGACACAACTTAAGAACTACCGCCCCATATCCCTGCTTAATGTGGATTACAAAATATTTGCTGACATTTTGGCCAGAAGATTAAAAAAAGTATTAGTGGAAGAGATTCACAAGGACCAGGCTGGCTTTCTCCCAGGCAGACACTTGTCTGATAACACGAGGGATATAATTAACATTTTGGAGAAGTTGCAAGTGGACATTAACACTAAAGCAGTTTTAATTTTTGTGGATGCGGAGAAAGCCTTTGACAATATTTCTTGGAGCTTTATGAAGAAAAATCTTCAGGGGATGGGGGTTGGTCAAGGGTTTGAAAATGGTATAAGTGCAATTTACTCAGAACAAAAGGCCAAATTAATAGTTAACAATGTGGTGACAGAGGAATTTAAGATAGAGAAAGGGACACGACAAGGCTGCCCAATTTCCCCATTGCTCTTTATTTCGGTCCTGAAGGTTCTGTTAAATATGATCAGAAGGGACCGTCTGATCAAAGGTATAAAGGTCGGAGCCAAACAATATAAACTGAAAGCTTTTGCAGATGATTGAGTATTGACTTTACAGGAGCCAGAATCTAGTACAAAAAGAGTATTAGAACTGATTCAAGAATTTGGTCTTGAGTTCTTGAGAAAAATCTAACACTAATTGAGAAAGAGAGGTTTCGGAATGAGACAGGTTTAACAATGGTTAAGAAAGTGAAATACCTGGGGATGAACATGACAGCTAAAAATGGGAATTTATTTAAAGACAACTATGAAAAATGTTGGTCAGAAGTGAAAAAGGACCTAGAAATATGGTCAAATTTGAAGCTTTCCTTGTTCGGGCGAATTGCTGCTATAAAGATGAATGTATTGCCAAGAATGTTATTTTTGTTTCAATCACTACAAATTTTGGACAAAATGGACTGTTTCAAGAAGTGGCAGAGAGACATTTCTAAATTTGTCTGGCAGGGCAAGAAGCCCAGAATAAAATTTAAAATACTAACTGATGCAAAGGAAAGAGGTGGATTTGCCCTGCCAGACCTTAAACTTTATTATGAATCAGCAGCATTCTGCTGGTTGAAAGAATGGCTGCTTCTTGAGAACACAGACATTTTGGACTTAGAAGGTTTTAATAATGTTTTTGGGTGGCATGCATATTTGTTAAAGCACATAAAGCATTTAAAAAACATATTGTCAGGAAAGCATTGTTTAATGTCTGGATTAGATATAAGGACTCACTTGAAAATAAAACCCTAAGGTGGTTGTCACCGATGGAGGCAAAGGCTCAGAAAAAGCTCAATATGGAGGCCAAGTGGCCGAAATATTGGGAAATCTTGGAGCAAGAAGGAGACAAATTGAAATTGCAGAGTTTTGAGAAATTAAAAGATAAAGTGCGAGATTGGCTTCATTATTATCAAATAAGAGAGGTTTATAACTTGAATAAAAAAATTGGCTTCCAGGTGGAAAAATCAAAGTTGGGAACAGAACTGTTAGATCCCAAAACTAAGATACTTTCAAGAATGCATAACGTGCTGTTAAAATGGAACACTCAGGACGAGACGGTTAAATCTGCTATGATTAAATGGGCACAGGATGTTGGACATAACATTATGTTTGCTGACTGGGAACAGTTGTGGACCACAGGTATTAAATTTACGGCATGTAATGCCCTAAGAGAGAATGTTATGAAAATGATTTACAGGTGGTACATGACCCCAGTCAAGCTTGCAAAAATCTACCATTTGCCTGATAACAAGTGTTGGAAATGTAAAGAAAATGAAGGTACATTCTTTCACCTTTGGTGGACGTGCCCAAAGATTAAGGCTTTCTGGGAAACGATATATAATGAATTGAAAAAGGTATTTAAATATAGCTTCCCGAAGAAACCAGAGGCCTTTCTCTTGGGTATTGTCGACCAGGGGGTGTTAAAGAAGGATAAAACTTTTTGTTATGTATGCGACAACAGCAGCAAGAATACTCATCGCAAAGTACTGGAAGACACAAAACCTACCCACCTTGGAAGAATGGCAGATGAAGGTGATTGACTACATGGGTCTGGCAGAGATGACGAGCAGAATCCGAGACCAGGGAAGAGAAACAGCGGAGGAAGATTGGAAAAAATTTAAGGACTATCTAAAGAAATATTGTAAAATTAATGAATGTTAAAATGATGTTGGATTAGAAAATAAGTGGTTACCAGCGGTAATGGATAAGTTAAAGAGAATAAGTAAGATCAAATTCAAGTTAAAATAAGGGAAGGATTTGCTGAATAATTGATTAGAAATTGGAATACAGAAAGGGGAGGTACGAGGAAGTCGGGGAAGTAAATTATAAGAAAATAAGATTTCGAAATTGTACTTGTTTTTTGTTTGTTGTGTCTATTGTATTGTTTTGTTTTGTTTTTGTTGTTATAAAATTATGGAAACTTTAATAAAAATCTTATTAAAAAGAAGAAGATTGGAAGAAATTTAAAGATTATTTGCAGAAATACTGTAAAATTAATGAATGTTAAAATGATGTTGGATTGAAAATAAGTGGTATTGGTAATAAGATTAATAAGAATATGCAAATACGGATAGATAATGGATGAAAATACATAGGTATAATAGGTTAAGATATTGAGTAAAGATAAATGGAAGAGGGTAAGGATTTGTTGAAATGATTTTCTTAAATGGGAATACAAAAAGGGGAGGTGTGAGGAGGTCAAGGAAACAAGGAAATGAGCCTAAGAATATCAAAAATTGGATTTATCTTTTAATTTTTTCTTCTTTTTAGTTATTAATATTTTCTTTCTATTTTGTATCTTTTTTATTTTTCTTTTCTATGTGTGTTTTTTCAGTTTGCTAATTTTTGTTTTAATTTTTTCTATTCTGTAAACTTATGTTTTCTGTAAACTTTATTCTGTAAACTTATGTTTTTTGTAAAACTTTAATAAATATTTCTTTAAAAAAAATAAATGGGAAATCAGTAGTCAAGCCATACTTTTTGGTAAAACGTTCGTCTGGATCCCGGAAGTCCTACCTGAGAAGAACAATGGGAGTGTCCGCTAGCGCCAGCCACTTCTCCTTCTGCAAGCAGCGCTACCCGAATTCCCACCTGGGATGAGCCGCTAAACTGAGCCAGCGGAGAAAGACTGGGGCGGGCGGCAAGTGGGAGGGGGAAGTCGTGCGCTTCTGTCCCGTCAGAAAAGTGCTGCTCCTCCCCGGAGGCAGCCTGCTTGCAGAGAAGGGGGCTGGGCTGCCTCAAAGCCCATCAAGGCCAGAGGCTGCTAGCATGACTCATCCCGGCTTTCTCATCTGAGGGGAAAGGGTGCGTGGTCTTAAACGCTGGCCTTGGCAACTTGGCTGAGCTACCTTGGGCCAGTCCTTGGGCCAGCTTAGCCTCCCTCACAGAGGGTTGTTCTGAAGATACACTCAGGAAAACACCCGAGGCATGAAGAAGAAGAACGAGGAGAGTGGGGTCTGGAAAGGGGGGTGGGGAGCGCTCCAGGATGGGAAGTGCGTCCCGGGGGAAGCGAGATTCAGGCGGAGGAGGACGTCGGGTTGGGTGGGGGTGGCCAGGAGCAGCACGATGTCCCTCCAACCCCCGGCTTCCACTCTCCAGGCAGGCGCCCAACGTGGCCAGCTGGCACTCCTGCCTTGGCGTGCAGATCCCGGGTTCAGCCCCAGATCCAGGTTCTGATATTATGAGGGAGAAATCATCGCTCTGCACCTTTCCCACATCATGCATACTTCTATGATGTCCCCACTTTCCCCCCTCTCCCAAAGCCCCAAAGCCTCCTACATTGTAAGCCTTCCTTACAGGGGAATCATCAGAACCACCTGTGCTGCAGAGCTTCTGGCTGAAAGGCGACTCATGGAGATTTGCAATGACTGCTGCAATGCACCCCTAATGATTCAGATTGTATCATTATAGCCTTATTGTGTTTATTTGTTGTTGATATATTAAATTTGTATAATCTTAGAAGCGGTGTGGCTGTGAGTACCATGAAGGGAGCCTGCACTTTGTGATTTGCCAGGGCACTACTGCAGGTTAGGAAGGAGGAAGAGGCAAAGATCCTTTCCCCAGTAGCTTTTAAAAACCATATTGTCAGGAAAGCATTGTATAATGTCTGGATTAAGTATAAAGATTTGCTGGAAAACAAAACTCCAAGGTGGTTGTCGCCAATGGAGGCAAAGGCTGTGAAAAAGCTCAATATGGAGTCAATATGGCCGAGATACTGGGAAATTTTGGAACAAGAAGGGGATAAACTGAAATTGCAGAGTTACGAGAAATTAAAAGATAAAGTGCGAGAGTGGCTCCATTATTATCAAATAATGGAGATTTACAAGATAGACAGGAAAATTGGCTTCCAGGTGGAAAAATCAAAATTGGAGACAGAATTGTTAGAACCAAAAACTAAGAATCTGTCAAAAATGTATAACTTGCTGTTGAAATGGAATACACAGGATGAAACGGTTAAATCAGCTATGATCAAGTGGGCACAAGATATTGGTCATAACATTATGTTTGCTGATTGGGAACGGTTGTGGACCACCGGTATAAAATTTACGGCATGTAATGCCTTAAGAGAGAATATTATGAAAATGATATACAGGTGAAAATGATATACAGGTGGATTCGGCAGAATCCGAGACCAGGGAAGAGAGACGGCGGAAGAAGATTGGAAGAAATTTAAGGACTATCTTAAGAAACATTGTAAAATTATTGAATGTTAGAACGATGTTGGTTTAGAAACTAAGTGGTTTCTAGCTGTAATGATCATGCAATTAAGAAAAGAAAGGTTGAAAATCAATAGAAATTATGGGAGGGATTTGCTGAATTAAATAATTAGAAATTGGAATACAGAAATGGGAGGTATGAGGAGGTCGGGAAAGTAAGGTATAAGAAAATAAGGGATCGAAATTATACTTGTTGTTGTCTGTGTTTTGTTTGTATTTTTGTTCTTTTTTATTTTTATATAACTTTTTGGAAACTTCAATAAATATCTTTTTTTAAAAAAAAAGATCCTTTCCCCAGTAAAACACGTTTGCACCCAGGGTGTTTCCAGACTGTCAGTATTTTGTGGAAGGGATTCAGGTCCAGCCCAGAACTTCAGCTTTTCCAATGAGAATGGATTAAAGCACTCTGACCATTCCCTTAGTAGAGTCTAACCACTGTGTTAGGTTTTGGGCAAGCAAGACATGAACGCAAAACAAACAAGTGGTCATCTCCTCCGGAGGAACCCCTGCACTGTAAATATATTGACAGCACACTTATAGGTCTTTGGCATTGGCATCCCAGAACTGTGAAGGTTGCCTCAACTGTTGAGCAACACAGCTAAGGAAGAAGGAGTGGAGTGTCTCCGGGGGGAGCATAGCTCCCATTCCCTTCCAAACACACAGACAGGACAGTGTGGTGGCACCCAGGGAATAGTTGCAGCAGCCGGATGGCTGGCTGAAACACACACCATTGCACTCTTTTTGAATGGGATGCACTCTGAATCAGCCAGTTAGTGAACTTGGTGATCCTGTGCCACAAAGCCACTACAAAATTGCTCTTCAACGCACACTTCCAGGTCCCTCCAGCTGGGCTTTTTGAGTGTGATGGGTTTTTCTCACTCCAGAGCAGTTTGTCTGTAAGCTGAAGGTCACCAGGAAAGCAAGTGAAACTAAAAATATTGCATTTGTTGATATAATAAGGTTTTAATAACTCTAATACAATCTGAATCATTAGGGGTGCATTGCAGCAGTCATTGCAAATCTCCATGAGTCGCCTTTCAGCCAGAAGCTCTGCAGCACAGGTGGTTCTGATGATTCCCCTGTAAGGAAGGCTTACAATGTAGGAGGCTTTGGGGCTTTGGAAGAGGGGGGAAAGTGGGGACATCATAGAAGTATGCATGATGTGGGAAAGGTGCAGAGCGATGTTTTCCCCCTCATAATATCAGAACCTGGATCTCTTTAAGAAAGAGGAATGTTGGCAGATTCAGGCCAGACACAGAGTGCCTAGTGACACTGAAATTTCCTCCTTCCAGAGGCACTGAGGGGGGTGGCTTTAAGAGAGGATTCGTCAAATTCATGGAGGGTTAGACCATGTTGCACCTCCAGCCGCAGAGGCAGTCTACCTCTGCATACCAGTTGCGGGCGTCCCCAGTGGGGAGAGTGGGGCTGCATTTGGAGTCTGCTTGGGGCTTCCCTTGGACATCTGCTGGGCTGCTGAGAGCTGGACTAGATGGGCCTTGGTCTGATTCTGCAGGGCTGTGACAATAAGAGCCTGGAGTATGGCTGCTTCGCGAGCAATTCAGGGAACAGTAGTGCAGAGTTGCATCTCCCTGGGAAGGGGCACGTGCTCAGCAAAGCTGTCTCTTGCTTCTGGTCCTAAGAGATGGGGTGGGGACATGGAGGAAAGGGGTGCAGCCTTCTGTAGAGGCCGGAGTCTCTCCCCTGCCTCTCTCTGCCACCTCTGAGGTGCCCGAAAAGGCAGATAGCAGAGGAAGCGAACCAATAGTCACGTTCATCTGTACTGGCTCAGTATGACCTATTCTGACAGATGCTGCCTTTCATATTCACACCCAAGAGCCTTTCTGCTCCAGAGATCTGGGGCTGAACCCGGGATCTGCACGCCAAGGCTGGAGTAATAAAGAGCCCTTGCCAGCTGGCCACGCTGGGCGCCTGCCTGGAGAGTGGAAGCCAGGGGTTGGAGGGACATCGTGCTGCTCCTGGCCACCCCCCACCCAACCCGACGTCCTCCTCCGCCTGAATCCCGCTTCCCCCGGGAAGCACTTCCCATCCTGGAGCGGCTGGGGTGGGAGCGCTCCCCACCCCCCTTTCCAGACCCCAGTCTCCTCGTTCTTCTTCTTCATGCCTCGGGTGTTTTCCCGAGTGTATCTGCAGAACAACCCTCTGTGAGGGAGGCTAAGCTGGCCCAAGGACTGGCCCAAGGTAGCTCAGCCAAGTTGCCAAGGCCAGCATTTAAGACCGCGCACCCTTTCCCCTCAGATGAGAAAGCCGGGATGAGTCATGCTAGCAGCCTGTGGCCTTGATGGGATTTGAGGCAGCCCAGCCCCCTTCTCTGCAAGCAGGCTGCCTCCTGGGAGGAGCAGCACTTTTCTGACGGGACAGAAGCACACGACTTCCCCCTCCCACTTGCCGCCCGCCCCAGTCTTTCTCCGCTGGCTCAGTTTAGCGGCTCATCCCAGGTGGGAATTCGGGTAGCGCTGCTTGCAGAAGGAGAAGTGGCTGGCGCTAGCGGACACTCCCATTGTTCTTCTCAGGTAGGACTTCCGGGATCCAGAGGAACGTTTTACCAAAAAGTATGGCTTGACTACTGATTTCCCATTTAAAGGAAGGCAAAACGACCTAAGTTTGGAGGACAGGTGAAAAAAAACACGAATTACATTTAAAGTTCTGCAAGATGCAAAGGAAAGCTTGTGTTTTAAACTTGCATTTTAAAGCTTGTTGCTTGGTGCGGTTAACGGAATGGGGATATTGAGAAAGAAGAGACTTGGAATTAGAAGGTTAGGATTTCAGGGTTAGATGGCTTGGATATTTGTGGTAGATCAAGTCAGAGTAAATGTGCACCTTGAGAACCACTGTATTAGACGTGCGTGGCGTATTAAGAATCTGAAAATAGATATAAAGTTAGTTTATACGCAAAGACTCTGTTTCACCAGAAGACACTTTTTATAGACAAAAGGGTGATTGATAAAGAGAAATGGTTAATCTATTGAGAGTTCTTAAAGTGGAAACGGGGAGATTGTAAAATTTAAACAAGGGGTTTTTCTTTTACACTTAATAAAAGAGGGTTGGGGTGTTTATGGGTTCTTTTTCGGGGGGGGGGGTCCTGCACCACTGGGTTTTTCAGGTATTCAGAGAAATTGTGGCTTTTAGGACTTAAAAATGGGTCAGTAGCTTTATTTGGCAATGCCAGAAAAGACTGCCCCTTCAAATTCTGTTTCTAACGCGTATAATAATTTAATAATTATATTTTTTAATTATTTCTACCCCAGAAAGATACATTAAAACATCAGTCATTAAAGGCTTCCCTAAACAGGGCTGCCTTCAGATGTCTTCTAAATGTCATATAGTTGTTTATTTCTTTGGCATCTGGTGGGAGGGCGTTCCACAGGGCGGGCGCCACTACCGAGAAGCCCTCTGCCTGGTTCCCTGTAACTTCGCTTCTCGCAATGAGGGAACCACCAGAAGGCCCTCAGCGCTGGACCTCAGTGTCCGGGCTGACTGATGGGGCTGTATTGAAGCACAATAGGGGGTGGCGTAGGGACTTTGCACAGGTGATTGATGGTCAAGAAAAGGCAACCTTTGTGCTGTTTTATGTCAGGAGTTGGGAATTCTAGAAGTAGTACTCCTTTTTGCACGTTCTTACTTCCTGTACTGCTTGAATGGAAGAGGAAAACTTCACTTCCTAATTAATGATGTTAAGCGAGGCAAATGTTAGGTCAGGAAGCTCAGCGCAGTATACCTGAAGGAGCATCTCCACCCCCATCCTTCAGCCCGGAGGTCCTCCTCCGAGGGTCTTCTGGTGGTTCCCTCCCCGCGAGAAGCGAGGTTGCAGGGAACCAGGCAGAGGGAGGGCCTTCTCGGTGGTGGCAGCCTCTCTGTGGAACGCCCTCCCTACAGGTGACAAGGAGATGAGCAACTATCAAACCTCTGGAAGGCAGCCCTTTATAGGGAGGCGTTGAATGTTTGTTGTTGTAATATGTGTTGGAAGCCGCCCAGAGAGGCTGGGGAAACCCAGTGAGGTGGGTGGGGTACAAATAACACAATTACATTTATAGCCCCCATTTCCTGCAAGGAGGTCAAGTTGGTGTGCAGAGTTCTCCCCCCCCCCCCATTTTATCCTCACAACAACCCTTTGAGGTAGGTTAGGCTGAGCGTGAGTGCCTGGCCCAGGGTCACCCAGTGAGCTTCAGGGCTGAGTTTGAATGCCTGCCCCCAGCATTCCTCCTCTGCAAGGCCTGCCTCCTCCCATGACAAAGTCTGCTCACACACTCTCAAGCCCCCATGGATGGCTGAGGCAGGTAAGGTTGCCTGTGTTGGAGGAGGGCAGGAGCAGGCAAGGTGAGCCATGCCCCAAAAGGAGGCAGCTGCAGCAGCCCCCTCCTCCAGGAACAGGGCGGGGAGGGACCAGCCCCCAGGAAGGACATGTTTGCCTCCCTCTGCAGTGCTCAGAACAAGAGGGGAATGAGGCCACCCAGGCCCTCTGGAGCACAGAAGGGCTCACCATCCTTGACTTTCCCCCTTCAACTGCCTTTTTACCCAATCCCTCATTTTGAGGAAGTCTCCTCTTTTGAAGTCAAATGTGACTGTTCTGGATTTCCTTAGCAATTGTCCACTTCCATACTGTGTATGTTGAGTCTGATAGCACTGTGGTCACTGTTCCCATTTGATTCAGCCACACCTACATCTTGTCAGTTGAGAGCATCAGGCAGAGCACCCAGCACCTACCGAATCCATTTTTTATTCCAGCAGGTCTTTTTAACGGAAGTCTGATGTCATCAATGTTAACTTTTTCTGCAATGTATTTCTCGTGTGTCACTTCAGAGATGATTATAGTCAAGTGGTGTATAAGCTGTTTAAATAGTAAATGGTTGAATGCAATTTTAAAAATAATAATTGTATAACAAGGGGGAAAGCATACTTGTATCTGACCATATTTTAATGGACACAGACTTTGATAAATAGCATCCTAGCCATAGGCTAATTTTGTGGAGTTTAAAGCTACGCATACAAGTTCTGAAAGCATGCTTTGAAATCCATATGAACTCTAGTATGCTGTCGGGGGAAGAGGGAGGGGGAAGTGGAAGGATGTGGTTGGCTGAAATGAAGTCCGATCCTGTACAGATAAATCACTAGTGTACACGTGTACAGATTCCACACGATCATGAGGAAGCCTGAATCTGGGCAGGACCTTGTCTCTTTGCCTGTCATTTGTGGCTGCTCCACCCAGGTCTGAGACACCTTCTGGAGTGAAACAGTGATGGGGGGGGGGGGGGAGGCAAGAGGATGGAGCCGTCTAAACCCCTCCGCGGGTACTTTGAAAACAGACTCCTTTTGTCTGGATCTTACCTGTGCAAAGATGGGTCTGTATGCATTTTGAGCAGAGGAAGAGGGTCTGTGGAACTGCCCACCACTGCGGTGTACTATTCCCAGGATATTAAAAAAAATAAAAAAAATAAAAGTTATAACAAGACATATTATCCAAAAACATATCCTTATCCCCCCCCCATTTTTCCTCCCTCCCCCCTCCCCCCCAGAACCCCCACCCCACCCCACCCCACCTCCTGACTTCCCTCAGTTCCAGTCTTTGGTTTCTCTAATATTGCTATTTTCTGCATGTTACAAAGTTGTATAGATCCTCAAACTGTTTAGCTGATTATTATCAGTAAAAAAAAATTGTGGATGTTTATTCAAAACCTGCCAAGGAGTCCAATTTGCTTTGTTGCATCTTCAGAGACTTTGCGAAAGGTTCCCATTCATCTTTAAAGTCACAGTTATCCTTCTTCCGTAGCTTATATGTCAATTTTGCCAGTTCTGCATAGTCCATCAACTTTTCTTGCCATGATTCTTTAGCTGGGGTTTCTTCAGTCTTCCATCCTTGTGCAACCAGAACTCTCGCGGCCGTTGTCGCATACATGAAGATGTTTTTCAACTTTTTTGGCAGATCTTTCCCTACAATCCCCAACAAAAATGCCTCAGGTTTTTTAACAAATGTTAAATGGGACATTTTCTTCAATTCATTGTATATCATTTCCCAAAATGTTTTAATTACCTTACACTCCCACCACATATGATAAAATGTTCCCTCCTTTTCCTTACACTTCCAACATATATTTGAACTAGTTTTGTACATTTTCCCTAACTGCACTGGTGTTGTATACCATCTGTACATCATCTTCATGTAGTTCTTCATGTACTGTTCCCAGGATAGGTAAAGATCATTCAACAGTTTTCAAATTGAAAAACGGTGTTTCATTTTGTGCAAAAGGATTGATTCCATCCCTGTATCAAAGAGCTGTGATTTGAGGAGCGTCTGTTTCATAGCAGCTCCTGTGCCCCTTCCCTCTGCTGCATTTGGCATGAAATTGCCAGTGATTTCCCCAGGAATAAAAAGGCCTACCTACTCTGGGCTTATTCTTGGGAATTACTTTGCAACAAAGAAGAAAGCTTTTCGTCTTCTGTTTCTTTTCATTTTTATGTTTTCAAAATGCTTGATATCTGACACTGATTTCTGTATATTGTGTTTTCTTTGTTTTTCAAGCTTTCATAAAAAATAGCCTTTGAAACCAGCTGGTACAGTGCTCAGAAGACTTGCCTTCGTGTCCACAGAATGGAGAAGAAAAGTTCGCCCGGCGAATCCCTGGGTGCGACCCCAGAGACCTCCGGCTCCCACCTGGCTGAGCCTTCTCATTGCCAGCTCACTTCGATGCCCTCTGTTCCCAGAGATACCACTGGAAGAGCTGCTTCCCTTAGCCAGGAAGAGTCGGGGTTCCAGCAGCCTTCCCAGCAGGCCTCCCACATTTCCTCCTCCTTGGGCAGTGCTCCATTGCAGGTCCCCGAGCAGCTTTCCGAAGAAAGGCCCCATGGCACTGGCCAAAGTGCTTCCCTCCCATCTCTGGAGGAGGTTTCTTCTTCCCAGTGCACCACCCAGGGAACGGGTCACCAGCGTGCAGCGACGTTCTCTAGCCTGCAGTCTGGGAGTAGGAAAAGTGTGATCACCTTTGCGGGGACCCAGGCTGTTTCCTCTACCTCTAAGTCTCCAGAGGGGTCTGTCCCAGCTCCGAGCACAGCTGACCTGGCTAAAGGCGGCCAGGGGCAAGGCCAGGTAAGTCCAGATTGAGAGGTAGGGAAAGGGCTTTGAGGCTGTAATGCCCTCCTTGAGTCTCTCCAGCTGCTTTGGACAACTGCCCCCATCCCTGACCCCTGGCCATACCGCCTGGGCCTGGTGAGAGATGGAGCCCCAGAACACCTGGAGTGCACCAGGCTGGGGAAGGATGTCGTGAGGTGGAAGGCAAAAGGAAGGCAGACAGCCCATCCCGGGGTCGGTCCTTTTCCTCCTTCTAGCTTAATGGCTCACCTGAGCCGCCATCCTTTAAACTGGGGAAGCAGCAGCGGCTCATCAGAACTCACAAGTTAGGAAGTCCTATGTTATAGTGCCCATCTTCTTGTTATGTCCTGTTGGTGGGGAGAATCGTGCCGTTTTCCTGTGGGTGGGCAGCCAGCCAGCAGCAGGCTGGCAGGTGGGCCCAGGGAAATGGCTTTGTCGGGGGAGCCTCAGAACTCGTCCTCTGCATGTTTGTTCCCTGTTGCCCCAAAGTGGGAACTGTCTTGCAATTCAGGCTTGTGGCACACAGGTAGAGAAGGGGAGCCGTTTGTCTCTTCAGATGCCTGGGAGAAGAGAACAGTGGGTGCGGGCAGCCTCTGCTCCCCCTTCTAGAAAGGAGTCCTTTGCCAACATGGGTGCAATTCTGCTCCATGTGGGGAAAGTGTTTATCCATCATGGACTTGGGGGGATGCTGCTGCCAGCCAATATGGGCTTTGAAGGATATTTTTTTACTGTAGGCCTGTTTATTCTGCTGCATTTCAATGTTTGCCTATTTTCGGACCTAGTTGTAAAGTACCTTGAGATTCCCACATAATAGGTTGCAGGCAAATACTCTAAAAATAAGAACCCCCCCCCCATCATGTCACAAAGTCAATTGACACAGAGCCTAAAATAATGCCAACGAGCTCTTCTACCTGGAAGTGCAACATCAGCCCTTCAACACATCAGCATGATGTGCAGTTGTCACACGGCTATGACTCATAAGCCATGAATGCAGGTCTGAATAGTGCTCCTTTGGAAACCCCCACCCTCCATGCAGAAAAAGAGCATCTGCCCCTGAAATCCTTTCAGTATAAAGTGTATGAATGACAGGCAGCTAAAAAACTGTCTCCTCGGCTATTTGGCTCATGTGTCTCATAGAACAATCTCCGTGGACGAAAACAGCCTTGCCAGGAATGTGAGCCGACTTTAATCCAGCCTGCCCTGAAATATCTCAGAAGTGAAGCAGGAGAAAGAGGCCCAGTTTATGGCGGTGAGCTGACTTGGTTTTGCGTAGGAGGGTGTGCGCTGCAGGGGACTGGTCTGCTTATGTGAATAGGCTGGACTACAAAATCTCTGGCTGCTCTTATATTCTTTTCCTGCAAGGCTGCAGTTAGGTTAGTGAGTGGCAGGCTATTGCCTATCTTGTGTATCAGCAGCACTGTAGAGTCAGGCCAGATGGCAAATCCTGATAGTTGGGGTCGGGATGCATATGGTATGGGTTCGGGAAAGAGGGGTGGCCACTTCCAATCTACCAGGAAGCATTTGTCTGCTGGAGAAACAGCTTGCACCAGCAGAGGGAGGCAGCACTCCACAGAAAAGCTCTCTGTCATACAAGCAGTCCTCTTGGGCTGGAAGTGACCATATGCCAGATGAGGGGGAGCATGAAGCCAGGCTCTGGGCTTTCGTTTCGTGTTGGAATGGAGATGTAAAATCACTTCTTTTGTATTCAGGCCAGGACAAGAGATCCACACCTGGGAGCTTGACGGCAACTGAAGGGATCCATGGTGATCCAGGACAAGCTGCACTTGCTGCTCAGGTAAGGCCAGAAGGAGGCTTACCAGGCGTCCCCGGTTGCCAGGGAGAGTCCCCGGATTCAGCAATCTGTCCCCGGCAGAAATTTGTCCCCGGAATGTCCCCAGAATTACGCCTAGGGACTTCCTGCGCTGCAACATGGCTGACGCCATGGCAGCAAGCAGCATCGGCGGTCCCAACTACATCTGGGGACATTAATTAAATCCGGGGACATTCCAGCCAGCCAATCCGCTGGCGGGGGGGGGGGGGTGCCTCGACCTTGCTGCAGCCGCCGCCGCTGAGGAGAGGGAGAGCCCGACCCGAGAGAGCAGACCCAGAGGAAGGTATGTCTGCTTTAACGCCTCATTGCTGAGCAAAAAACAGCGTTCTTGGCCGTTCCTGTGGCATACACCCCTCCCCCCTTTTCTCCAGCTGGACGGCTTGTCTTTGGGGCGTTGAGGCAAAGCACAGCAGAGGGGATCCCCTGTCCCCCCCCCCCCCCACTTTGTGGGAGAGCTTGCTTGCAGATAGGGATAGTGCATGGAAACACCGGTTTCTATAATAATTGAAATGTGCTTCATTTGCAACTAAGTAGAGCCTCTCTGCTAATGCAGAGCACAATCCACAGCTTCAGGCAAGGCCATTTATATACCCAGAATCCAGAGCAGCCTTTTCTCATACGCCTCTGAAGTACCACCACTGCAACACCAGCGCTTGGCCTTCTGGCACCTGCAGGCTAGGGAAAGAGCTCTTTAGCACCCTGGGGTGGAGCTCCTTCTCAGCAATAGCACTGTCTGCTCATTCCCAACTTCTTCAACCAGTGCCTCTGTGCCTTCTGTAAATGTCTGGAGTAAATGTCTAGCAGGAAGTGTCTGTTCTCTCCAGGATGTTGAAATACTGAAGAAGGCGCCCAATAGCCCTAAGACGGGGGCGGAAACAGTATTTAAGGATGATCAAGCATTGGATATGAAGGTCCAGGAGCTTGTAGAAAACCTCCAGCCATTCCCTGCAATACTCCAGGAGCCGCAAGCAAGAGGTATTTTTGAGAATTGTGTCCCGCGGCGACCAGGAAGTAACGGAACAGGTTACTTCCAGGTTTCGCTGCTCGCGCATGTGCAGGCGCTCAGAATGACGTCCCGCGCATGCGCACAAGCGGCAAATCGCGACCCACACACGCACAGAGGCGGGTTGCGTTCTGCTCATGATGCGAACGGGGCTCCGGAACGGATCCCGTTCGCAACCAGAGGTACCCCTGTAGTTGAAATGCCTGGCTTGTTCAATGGCTTGTCCATTTAGGAGCCATTTCTGCTTCCTGGGCTGTGCCCCCAATACTACGGCTTTTGTCTTGGAATAATTTGTATTCAAATCTTTGTTACGACACAGTCTCCCAAAGTTCTTTAGTAATCGCCTCATAGCCACTTGCGTTTGTGCTAACAACACCGTATCGTTGGCATGTAGCAAAATGGATACATTATGGGATAAAACTGAAACAGGGAAATATCTGGCCATTTGGGTTCCTTTATTACATCATTTACATAAAAGTTAAAAAGCAGAATTTTAGAAAGTATTTCAAAGCGTTTAAAATGATTTAGGAATTACAAGGTTAACTTTTTTTAAAAGATATTAAATAAGTTTTAAAAGCCTGTATGTGTAACTGCTGATGATGTCGGGGGGTGGCGGCAGCTGTGGTAGTAAGACTCCCTTAAAACTGATTTACAGTGCTGGCTCTTGGGGATTGAAAGGGCACATAAAAAGGCCTTGTCCCAAATTAAAGAAAAACCAACAAACAACCCCAGTCAAACAATTAAAAAAACCAGCTTGTGGAGCTCAGATGAACAAGTCCCACTTTGGTGCAACTTGACCGGAATGACATGGACAGATGCTCCCTTCTTTTTCTCAGTGATAGCAGCTCTTTTGGCTGGGGTGTGGCAAGGAGCTGAAACAGTATTTAAGGAAACTCAAACATTCCTTGTGAAGCTCTGGGAGCTTGAAGAGAAACTCCAGGCGTTGCCAGCAACACTCCAGGAGCCGCAAGCCAGAGGTATTTTTGAGAATCCTGTCTTCACAAATTCCGGGGACATGGCCCTCCCAGTGTTAAGGTGGGGAGGTGGGGCTGCGAGTTTGCAGATAAGAGTCAAAAGTTTAAAAGGTAAAGGCTAATGGAATTCTATTTAAAAATCAGGTCAGGACAACAGATCCACACCTGGGAGCTTGATGGCAGCTGAAGGGATCCACGGTGATCCAGGACAAGCTGCACTTGCTGCTCAGGTAAGGCCAGAAGGAGGCTTACCAGGCGACCCCGGTTGCCAGGGACAGTCCCCGGATTCAGCAATCTGTCCCCGGCAGAAATTTGTCCCCGGAATGTCCCCGGATTTACGCCTGGGGACTTCCTGCACTGCAACATGGCTGACAAAATGACAGCAAGCAGCATCGGAGGTCCCGACTACATCTGGGGACATTAATTAAATCCGGGGACATTCCAGCCAGCCAATCCGCTGGCTGGGGGGGGGGGTGTGCCCCGACCTTGCTGCAGCCGCCGCTGAGGAGATGGAGAGCCCGACCCGAGAGAGCAGACCCAGAGGAAGGTATGTCTGCTTTAACGCCTCATTGCTGAGCAAAAAACAGCGTTCTTGGCCGTTCCTGTGGCGTACACCCCTCCCCCCTTTTCTCCAGCTGGACGGCTTGTCTTTGGGGCGTTGAGGCAAAGCACAGCAGAGGGGATCCCCTGTCCCCCCCCCACTTTGTGGGAGAGCTTGCTTGCAGATAGGGATAGCGCACGGTTGGAGAGCCTTTTATTTGTAATTGCTCTGGTTGCTTAGAAGGGTAGTTGGCGGATGAAGTTAATCAAGTCAACGTTAATCGTTTAACCTGCCAGAAAAAGGGCCAGTTTAAAACAGTGGCTGTCTAGTTCACAGAGTTCCTGAACAAGCATGCATGGAAACACCGGTTTCTATAATAACTGAAATGTGCTTCATTTGCAACTAAGTAGAGCCTCTCTGCTAATGCAGAGCACAATCCACAGCTTCAGGCAAGGCCATTTATATACCCAGAATCCAGAGCAGCCTATTCTCATACTCCTCTGAAGTACCACCACTGCAACACTAGCGCTTGGCCTTCTGGCACCTGCAGGCTAGGGAAAGAGCTCTTTAGCACCCTGGGGTGGAGCTCCTTCTCAGCAATAGCACTGTCTGCTCATTCCCAACTTCTTCAACCAGTGCCTCTGTGCCTTCTCTAAATGTCTGGAGTAAATGTCTAGCAGGAAGTGTCTGTCCTCTCCAGGATGTTGAAATACTGAAGAAGGCGCCCAATAGCCCTAAGACGGGGGCGGAAACAGTATTTAAGGATGATCAAGCATTGCGTATGAAGGTCCAGGAGCTTGAAGAAAACCTCCAGCCATTCCCTGCAATACTCCAGGAGCCGCAAGCAAGAGGTATTTTTGAGAATTGCGTCCCGCGGCGACCCGGAAGTAACGGAACGGGTTACTTCCAGGTTTCGCTGCTCGCGCATGTGCAGGCGCTCAGAATGACGTCCCGCGCATGCGCAGAAGCGGCAAATCGCGACCCACACACGTGCAGACGCGGGTTGCGTTCTGCTCATGATGCGAACGGGGCTCCGGAACGGATCCCGTTCGCAACCAGAGGTACCCCTGTAGTTGAAATGCCTGGCTTGTTCAATGGCTTGTCCATTTAGGAGCCATTTCTGCTTCCTGGGCTGTGCCCCCAATACTACGGCTTTTGTCTTGGAATAATTTGTATTCAAATCTTTGTTACGACACAGTCTCCCAAAGTTCTTTAGTAATCGCCTCATAGCCACTTGCGTTTGTGCTAACAACACCGTATCGTTGGCATGTAGCAAAATGGATACATTATGGGATAAAACTGAAACAGGGAAATATCTGGCCATTTGGGTTCCTTTATTACATCATTTACATAAAAGTTAAAAAGCAGAATTTTAGAAAGTATTTCAAAGTGTTTAAAATGATTTAGGAATTACAAGGTTAACTTTTTTTAAAAGATATTAAATAAGTTTTAAAAGCCTGTATGTGTAACTGCTGATGATGTTGGGGGGTGGCGGCAGCTGTGCTTCTAAGACTCCCTTAAAACTGATTTACAGTGCTGGCTCTTGGGGATTGAAAGGGCACATAAAAAGGCCTTGTCCCAAATTAAAGAAAAACCAACAAACAACCCCAGTCAAACAATTAAAAAAACCAGCCTTTGGAGCTCAGATGAACAAGTCCCACTTTGGTGCAACTTGACCGGAATGACATGCACAGATGCTCCCTTCTTTTTCTCAGTGATAGCAGCTCTTTTGGCTGAGGTGTGGCATGCAGCTGAAACAGTATTTCAGGAAACTCAAGCATTCAGTGTGAATCTCCAGGAGCTTGAAGAGAAACTCCAGGCGTTGCCAGCAACACTCCAGGAGCCGCAAGCCAGAGGTATTTTTGAGAATCCTGTCTTCACAAATTCCGGGGACATGGCCCTCCCAGTGTTAAGGTGGGGAGGTGGGGCTGCGAGTTTGCAGATAAGAGTCAAAAGTTAAAAATGTAAAGGCTAATGGAATTCTATTTAAAAATCAGGTCAGGACAACAGATCCACACCTGGGAGCTTGATGGCAGCTGAAGGGATCCACGGTGATCCAGGGCAAGCTGCACTTGCTGCTCAGGTAAGGCCAGAAGGAGGCTTACCAGGCGTCCCGGGTTGCCAGGGAAGAGTCCCCGGATTCAGCAATCTGTCCCCGGCAGAAATTTGTCCCCGGAATGTCCCCGGATTTACGCCTGGGGACTTCCTGCACTGCAACACGGCTGACACCATGACAGCAAGCAGCATCGGAGGTCCCGACTACATCTGGGGACATTAATTAAATCCGGGGACATTCCAGCCAGCCAATCCGCTGGCGGGGGGGGGGGGTGTGCCTCGACCTTGCTGCAGCCACCGCCGCTGAGGAGAGGGAGAGCCCGACCCGAGAGAGCAGACCCAGAGGAAGGTATGTCTGCTTTAACGCCTCATTGCTGAGCAAAAAACAGCGTTCTTGGCTGTTCCTGTGGCGTACACCCCTCCCCCCTTTTCTCCAGCTGGACGGCTTGTCTTTGGGGCGTTGAGGCAAAGCACAGCAGCGGGGATCCCCTGTCCCCCCCCCCCACTTTGTGGGAGAGCTTGCTTGCAGATAGGGATAGCGCACGGTTGGAGAGCCTTTTATTTGTAATTGCTCTGGTTGCTTAGAAGGGTAGTTGGCGGATGAAGTTAATCAAGTCAACTTTAATCGTTTAACCTGCCAGAAAAAGGGCCAGTTTAAAACAGCGGCTGTCTAGTTCACAGAGTTCCTGAACAAGCATGCATGGAAACACCGGTTTCTATAATAACTGAAATGTGCTTCATTTGCAACTAAGTAGAGCCTCTCTGCTAATGCAGAGCACAATCCACAGCTTCAGGCAAGGCCATTTATATACCCAGAATCCAGAGCAGCCTTTTCTCATACGCCTCTGAAGTACCACCACTGCAACACCAGCGCTTGGCCTTCTGGCACCTGCAGGCTAGGGAAAGAGCTCTTTAGCACCCTGGGGTGGAGCTCCTTCTCAGCAATAGCACTGTCTGCTCCTTCCCAACTTCTTCAACCAGTGCCTCTGTGCCTTCTCTAAATGTCTGGAGTAAATGTCTAGCAGGAAGTGTCTGTCCTCTCCAGGATGTTGAAATACTGAAGAAGGCGCCCAATAGTCCTAAGACGGGGGCGGAAACAGTACTTAAGGATGATCAAGCATTGCCTATGAAGGTCCAGGAGCCTGTAGAAAAACTCCAGCCATTCCCTGCAATACTCCAGGATCCGCAAGGAAGAGGTATTTTTGAGAATCCCGTCTTCACAAATTCCGGGGACATGGCCCTCCCAGTGTTAAGGTGGGGAGGTGGGGTTGGGAATTTGCAGATAAGAGTCAAAAGCTAAAAATGTAAAGGCTAATGGAATTCTATTTAAAAATCAAAAGTCGCTGTGGTGGTTCAAGTTGTAGTGTGAGACAAAAGACAAGATGGAAAAGAAAAGATAAGGAAGAGAGAAAAGAGATAGAGAGAAAAAGAAGAAAGAAAGAAAAAGAAAACAGAAAAAATCCTACTGAAAATAGTTTGTTTGTTCAGAAAATAGAAGGAAAAGAAAAAAAAACCATTGTAATAAGTAAATAGAAAAAGGGGGGAGTGGAGATGGAAAAGTAGATATATATATAGAATTCTTTAATGAAAAATTTAAAAAAACTTTTTTTAAAACAAGAGAAAAATGAGTAATAATAATGAAAATGAGTAAATGAGTAAGAAGTGAATAGAAATGGATGAATAATGAGTAATAATGTATTCATAAAAAAGGGAGGGTTGTGTGTATAACTAAAGAAGAAGGAGGAGAGAGAGAGAGAGAGAGAGTGAGATAGATTAGGGAACAAGAAAAAGGGGCAGTTTGAATGCACCTGTGGGACCCCCAGGGCTTGGTGTTGGGTCCCTAGATCAGGGCTGAGGTGGCGGTTCCAGGAAATGGGCTCCAATGGTTCAGGCTGCCTACCTGGGTTCATAGGGCTTTAAAATACGGATAAGAAATGGACTGAAAATAAACTCAATAACATAAAGCATGGTTTTTGCTGTGCCCCCCTGCAGTGGCAGGGGAGGGTCCACGCCGCGTTCTTCTAGCCCCCAGCCGGTCCCTGGTGCGCGGTTCCTCTGCTCTTTTGCTCCAGCCGCTGGTGATATTGGCTTGGGGTCGGAGCTGGGCTAGGTGGGGCGTTCCCTCCGGGCTTCCCTGTCTCTCCCGATCCCCCCTATCATTCCCCCCCCCCATGTTACCTGTGGGGGCGCCTTACCAATACAGTCGTACCTTGGATCCCAAACACCTTGCGACTCGAATGATTTGGCTCCCGAACGCCACAAACCCGGAAGTGAGTGTTCCGGTTTGTGAATGTTCTTTGGAGCCCAAATGTCCGATGGGGCTTCCGCGGCTTCGGATTGAGTGCAGGAAGCTCCTGCAGCCAATCGGAAGCCGCGCCTTGGTTTCCGAATGTTTTGGAAGTCAAACGGACTTCTGGCATGGATTCCGTTTGACTTCCGAGGTACCTCTGTATATCTTCTCGGAGCAGGGGCAATCCCATTGCCGCCTTCAGTTCTGGTAAAGCTAAGAATTGCTTGTGCAGATCTTGATGCCTTCAAGGCCGAGGCTGTCATCTGATGAGACCCAGTACTCCTATCAGAGAAGCAAATCCTCAAATGCAGTCATACCTCTTCTTCCGCTCGGTTCAGGTTACGTCTTTTCAGGTTGCGTCCCACGGCGACCCGGAAGTAACGGAGCGGGTTACTTCCAGGTTTCGCTGCTCGCGCATGTGCAGACGCTCAGAATGACGTCACGCGCATGTGCAGAAGCGGCAAATCGCAACCCACACACGCGCAGACGCGGGTTGCGTTCTGCTCATGATGCGAACGGGGCTCCGGAACGGATCCCGTTCGCAACCAGAGATACCACTGTAGTTGAAATGCCTGGCTTGTTCAATGGCTTGTCCATTTAGGAGCCATTTCTGCTTCCTGGGCTGTGCCCCCAATACTACGGCTTTTGTCTTGGAATAATTTGTATTCAAATCTTTGTTACGACACAGTCTCCCAAAGTTCTTTAGTAATCGCCTCATAGCCACTTGCGTTTGTGCTAACAACACCGTATCGTTGGCATGTAGCAAAATGGATACATTATGGGATAAAACTGAAACAGGGAAATATCTGGGTTCCTTTATTACATCATTTTTAGGGACGCGGGTGGCGCTGTGGGTAAAAGCCTCAGCGCCTAGGGCTTGCCGATCGAAAGGTCGGCGGTTCGAATCCCCACGGCGGGGTGCGCTCCCGCTGCTCGGTCCCAGCGCCTGCCAACCTAGCAGTTCGAAAGCACCCCCGGGTGCAAGTAGATAAATAGGGACCGCTTACTGGCGGGAAGGTAAACGGCGTTTCTGTGTGCTGCGCTGGCTCGCCAGATGCAGCTTTGTCACGCTGGCCACGTGACCCGGAAGTGTCTCCGGACAGCGCTGGCCCCCGGCCTCTTGAGTGAGATGGGCGCACAACCCCAGAGTCTGTCAAGACTGGCCCATACGGGCAGGGGTACCTTTACCTTTACCTTTATTGCATCATTTACATAAAAGTTAAAAAGCAGAATTTTAGAAAGTATTTCAAAGTGTTTAAAATGATTTAGGAATTACAAGGTTAACTTTTTTAAAAAGATATTAAATAAGTTTTAAAAGCCTGTATGTGTAACTGCTGGTGATGTTGGGGGGTGGCGGCAGCTGTGGTTGTAAGACTCCCTTAAAACTGATTTACAGTGCTGGCTCTTGGGGATGGAAAGGGCACATAAAAAGTCCTTGCCCCAAATTAAAGAAAAACCAACAAACAACCCCAGTCAAACAATTAAAAAAACCAGCCTGTGGAGCTCAGATGAACAAGTCCCACTTTGGTGCAACTTGACCGGAATGACATGCACAGATGCTCCCTTCTTTTTCTGAGTTAAAGCAGTGATTTTGGCTGAGGTGTGGCATGCAGCTGAAACAGTATTTAAGGAAGCTCAAGTATTCCGTGTGAAGCTCCAGGAGCTTGAAGAGAAACTCCAGGCGTTGCCAGCAACACTCCAGGAGCCGCAAGCCAGAGGTATTTTTGAGAATCCTGTCTTCACATGGCCCTCCCTCCCAATGGGTTTCAAGTCCCATCATCCCTGATGAGCCCCGGCCATGTTGGCTGGGGCTTAGGGGAGTCCCACCACAGTCTGGAGCCCAGTTCAGTGCGCCTTTGTGGGCAGCTGGTAGCCATGCCAGGGTCACCTTCGCTGCGTGGAAGGGGTGGCCTCCCCCCCACCCCCACCCCATGCGCAGGAGACCAGAGGCCAGTAGCAGACTGTGCATGTGCCTCTGAAGGGCACAAAGGTTTGCTGCCTCCTTCTGTGCCCATTTTCTTGCCAAAAAGAATAAAAATACAGCATATGGTTGCACATACCAGGCACCAATGTTAATGGTGGTTCTTTGGCTTTTCCTTCAGGTGAGGAACACGAGGAGGAGGAGGAGGGGCAGCAGCAGGAGGAGGAGAAGGAAAAATAAAGAAAATGGGGGGGGTATATATTTCCCTATATATTTCTATTCTTAGTTCTATGTATTGCTTCTTTATTTAATAAAATTTATTTTAAAAAGCCTGCAAAGTGGTTTACCAAAACAAAAAACAAAAAAACCACCACAGCAGTAAAATCAAGAAAAATCAACAATCCTACTTTAAGACATACAAAAGCTAAAATATTAAAAGAGATGAAAATTACTTCAACTTCCTAAGCTTCTAGGTATGCTTGCCTAAACAAGCATGCTTTTAGCAGGTGCCTGAAAAGCGTCTAGCAAAGGCACGTGCTTTGTTGCAAGAGGCGGGGAGTTCCAAAGGGCAGGTGCTGCCACACTAAACCATGCAGTACAGATATTCTGCGGAACCTGTGGGAGCGCTTGAAACTGTGAGAATTCCAGCTCCATGATTGCAGTCATGGGGTTGTTGTCTATGTTTTGACTCCACAGAGTGGGAAGTGACAGCGACAGGATGTTTGTGTCCCTGTGTTCCGTGAAGTGGGACTATTGTCCTTTGTGCTTTTTCTCTTTGCTGTCTGATGCTCGAGAGAGAGGGAGCCATGTTGCAGTGCTCCGTGTGTGTGTTTACATGTAAATAAAGTCGATTAGCCAAAATGCTGAGTTGCTGAGGTCTGTCACGCATGATCCACAAACTCTGCGGGTCCCTAAGTGTGCCGGTGTCGCTTGGCATCGGTCGCTGTGATGTTCGGGCTGAAGCAAGCTTATGAAGCTCCCAAACGATCGACCAGGAGGGAGGGAACATGCCAGTCGGGCACGTGTCTCTGCCAGGGTGCTACTCGAGTGTAGGCTGAACTCCTGACAGAAACTACGGAAGGGGAGGTTTTAGTCATGGGGGTTTCACCATGCTCTGAAAAGGAAAACATTGATTTCAACAGCAGGCCTGCACAGCAGCAATCTACTCGCCTGCGAGTCTCATCATGATCAGTGGGACTTCTTCCCGAGCCGGCGGTGCATAAGATGGGCTGCACCCCTTGCACCCAACTTGTACCTAAAACTCTGCACAAGCCTGCACCAGAGAAGAGTGGAGTTGGAAGGGACCCCTGAGGGTCATCAAGCCAACCCCCCTGGGGCAATGCAGGAATCTCAAGTAGACTATCCCTGACCGATGGCCCCCCGTCTTCTGTTTTTCCTCTCAGCCAGGACACACAACAATGGAGACTGGAGGTGGGGGGAAAGATAAATTTTGACGAGGGAAAGGCAATGGGGCCGATTTGTCAGGCGCACACAGGCACAGCTTGAAGACTTTACGCAGAGAGGAACCCCACACGGGAGACACAGATACACAAGCACACAGAAGTCAATAACCCAAGAGTGGCTTCTAAGTGGGGGGTTGGCTGAGGACAGGGTGGGGCGGAAACATGTGGAGCTTTGCAGAGGGGAGGCAGAAAGCGTTTGTCAGAGGGAAACTCACTTTCCCTTTTTAGAAACCGGCCAAGATCCCTTCTGCATTTGCAGCGCTGCCCCCAAAGTGACCCTTTCAATCCACTTGATAGTCCAGCTGTAGGCGCTGGTCTTCCAGGCAGAATGAAAGGCGCACCCACCGGTCCCGCTTCCTTCCTCTCCCCTTCCTGCCCCCCTCCGTTCTTTGCTCACCTGCCTCCTTCCCGTCCTCTCCCCTGCCTGCCTCCTCCAGCCGGGAGCGCCCACCCACGACCCCCAGCTTCCCAAGCCTACAGTGAATGTCCCGTCCCCCCCCAGGTGCGGACCGCCCCCACCCTGCTCCGCCACTGCTCTGGAAGAAGCTGTTCTGCTGAGAGCAGGACATCTCTGAAGACTCGGCTGGGGTTCTGTAATCTCTGGTGATACATCCCACTGGCTGAGGTGTGGTGAGCTGCAGACTGACTCCCACAAGTCACCAGCTGAGAGGTCCATGGTCCAGATGCCACTACACCCCTAGGTGCTGAAAAGTACCAACTTGAAAAGGGTTCTAGAACTGATTCAAGAATTTGGTCGGGTGGCGGGATTTAAATTAAACAAGCAGAAAACTAAGGTTTTGGGGGGAAAATTTGACAACTATGGAAAAAGAAAGGTTTCAGAAGGAGACAGAGTTAAATGTGGTTAAAAAAGTGAAATATCTAGGGATTAACATGACAGCTAAAAACTTGAATCTATTTAAAGATAATTATGAAAAATGTTGGCTAGAAGTTAAAAAGGATCTAGAAATTTGGTCAAAATTGAAGCTTTCCTTGTTGGGTCGAATTGCTGCTATAAAGATGAATGTATTGCCAAAAATGCTGTTTTTGTTTCAGACTTTGCAGATTGTGGACAGGATGGATTGTTTCAAGAGGTGGCAGAGAGATATTTCTAAATTTGTCTGGCAGGGCAAAAAGCCCAGAATAAAATTTAAAATATTGACTGATGCTACAGAAAGGGGGGGATTTGCCCTGCCAGACATGAAGTTGTACTATGAATCAGCAGCATTCTGCTGGTTGAAAGAATGGCTACTTCTTGAAAACAGTGACATTTTGGATTTGGAAGGGTTCAACAATGTATTTGGGTGGCATGCATATCTGTGGTACGACAAGGTTAAAGCTCATAAAGCATTTAAGAACCATATTGTCAGGAAAGCAGTGTTTAATGTCTGGACAAGATACAAGGATTTATTAGAAAATAAGACCCCAAGGTGGTTGTCACCAATGGAAGCTAAGGCTCAGAAAAGACTCAATATGGAGGCCAAGTGGCCAAAATATTGGGAGATAATAGAAAAAGATGGAGACACATGGAGATTGCAGAGTTTTGAGAAACTAAAAGACAAAGTGCGAGATTGGTTACATTATCGTCAAATTAGAGAGGTCTTTAATGTGGATAAAAAAACAGGCTTCCAGGTGGAAAAATCGAAACTAGAAACAGAATTGTTAGAACCTAAAACTAAGGTACTTTCAAGAATGTATAACTTGCTGTTAAAATGGAACACTCAGGATGAAACGGTCAAATCAGCTATGATAAAATGGGCACAAGACATTGGCTACAATATTATGTTTGCTGACTGGGAACGGTTATGGACCACTGGTGTGAAATTTACGGCATGTAATGCCTTAAAAGAAAATATTATGAAAATGATATACAGGTGGTACATGACCCCAGTCAAGCTTGCAAAGATAAACCATTTGCCAGATAATAAGTGTTGGAAATGTAAAGAAACTGAGGGAACATTCTTTCACCTTTGGTGGACGTGCCCAAGGGTCAAGGCTTTCTGGGAAATGATATATAATGAACTGAAAAAGGTATTTAAATATACCTTCCCTAAGAAACCAGAGGCCTTCCTTTTGGGCATTGCTGGCCAAATGGTGTCAAAGAAGGATAGAACCTTTTTTATGTATGCAACAACAGCAGCAAGAATACTCATCACAAAACACTGGAAGACAAAAGATTTGCCCACTCTAGAAGAATGGCAGATGCAAGTGATAGACTACATGGAATTGGCAGAAATGACTGGCAGAATCTGAGACCTGGGAGAAGAGTCAGTGGAAGAGGACTGGAAGAAATTTAAAGACTACCTGCAAAAGCATTGCAAAATGTATGAATGTTAAAATGATGCAGGATATAAAGATAATATGGCATTAGTGATACAGTGGAAAGGAATATGTAAAAATGTTTCATAAGACTAAGGGTAAAGATAGAATAATATTATGTCAAATTTAAATAAATTGATATAAAGGGAAAAATTGGAGACATAATAGTTGAAACGTATAACACAAAATAAGATTTGAAAGAGGGGGAGGCACTGCTGAACAAGATTGTGTAAAAGGGAACACAGAAAAGGGAGATGTGAGGGAGTCTGGAAGGAGGGTTAAGAAAATAATAAGTAAGAAATTGGCTTTTTATCTTTTTTTCTTTAATGTCTTTTTTCTTTTGTGTTTTTTGTGTGTTTTACTGTATTTTTCTGTTTTTTAAGTGATTGTGATGGTGTTTTTCTTTTCTTTTTTTCTTTTTTCGTTTAGACTGTGAAGTTCATTTTACTGTTTAAAACCTTAATAAATATCTTTTAAAAAAGGAAAAGAAAAGTACCAACTTGAATGGCTCTGAAAGGAAATCAGACAAATTCAACCTTGAGATTTCTATGCTGTCCATCGGACTGGGTTGCCCCAGCCATTCTGGGCGCTCCCAGCAAATTGAAACATCCAAAACAGTAAAACACCCCCAAATCTTTCCTGTACCGAAGCCAATTGGATTGACTGTTGAATCTTCTTCCAAGTACTTTGGAAAGGACAGGAGCTTTCCCTGCACTTGAGAGCAGTCAGCTAACGTAGGGGTACAGGCCAGGCCACAGGCCACTCCCAGCTCAATCCCCTCACCTCAGCATCGGCCGCCTGAGGCAGCTGCCTCACTCTGGCTCATCAGAGGTCCGGCCCTGCTTGGGAATATGAGTGGGAGAGGGCCATTGCACTCAGGTCCTGCTTATGGGCTTGTTGTGAGCCTCTGCTGGGCAACTATGGGGAACAAGGTGCTGGACTAGATCATCCATTGGTCTAATCCAGAAGGACTGTTCTTACATCCGGGCTGGACTGGAGGCAACTCCAACTTGCAAAAAGCCCTGGATCACCAAGAATTGCAGACTCCCACACTCGCAAGCAAATGAGCTATTGCTTCGCTTCTTAAACCAAAAGGAAAAAAACCAAACCCACGTCCAGTAGCAAACAGACCAATGAAAGTTGCATTTTTGCGTGGGTAGGAAGGGTGTCATTTTCCTTTGGCTGATTTAGGTCCTCGGCTTTTAGACTCCAGAACTGGCACAAAGAGGGATGGAAATCTGCTTCAGTTCAAAGGGAGGTATGATTGGCAGGCAAGGTGACACAGCCAGTTATGTGGAAGGGAGGAGGAGGAGGGTGGGGAGGTCCAGTGGCGTGGCGTGGGGGGTGCCAGGGGTGCCAGCCGCACCGGGCGCAACACCTGGGGGGGGGGGCGAGTCCAGAGGGAAGGGACAAGCAATCGAGGCTTGGTTGGGGTGGGGGGTCGTCGTCTCCGCCACTGCTTCTGTTTTCCGCGCGCTGCGCTGAGGCGAGCTGGGCGCGGCCAGGCATGCAAGCGCGGCGCCTGGCCAAGCGCTGCAGCCTGGGGAGTGGCCGTTGCCCAAGCTCGACAACTCGACAACTCGTGGAGGGCGCCCCCCTCTCTCTCTCCCTCTCTGCCTGGAGGGGAGGGGCTTTCCCTGCTCTTTGTTCCGTTTGAGCAAACACAGCAACGAAAAGAGGCGGGTGGGCAGTAAGACCCTGAGGCAGAATGCAGGAAAGCAGCCACTTCCTCTTTTCAGGTTTCCCTTCTCCGGTACCTACCCACCCACGTTTATTGCGAGGGAAATCTAGCTGACTGCAGGGAAGGGGTTGGGTGCATGTAATGTGTGACAAAGGCATCAGGTGTACGTCTACCGTATTGGGTAGAAAGGGTATAAGGGTGGGGAGGTAGAGTGCATTAAAAAAAACCAAAACATTGTGGATTTAAACAAGGAAAATGTAGCATAATCTACTGTTTGTAAGGGCCCTTTGGGATTGGTTTTACCCATCTCAGACAGTTAGCTCATAGTGTAAATAAAGATGGCTGTTGTTTACATTTTTTTAATAAAAGCATCAACAACGATCCTTTTGCACGGTCTGTTGTGCTGTGTTGCAGAACTTTTTGCAGTTGCAGGATTAGGGATGGTGTTCTGTGCTACAGTGGCGTAGCGTGGGGGGTGCAGGCTGGGCCGGCCACACCGGGCGCAACATCTGGGGGGCCGCGCTCCACGGGTTAGAGGGCACAAAATCCACAGGTTAGGGGGAGCAAATTACTTGCCTTGCCCCGGGTGCTGACAACCCACGCTACGCCACTGGGGAGGTCACAAGGGAGGAAAGAGCTCTGCACCTCAGCTCGGAATTCTTTTGGAAGAGTGGAGGGGAACAGAGGAAACCTTTCTTCCCTTTCAGTCTTTTCTCTCCCCCCCCCCTCCTTTTTCCTTTTCTCTCCCCCCCCCCCTTTTTTTTAAGAATATGCTATACGGAATTTCCGAGGGGGAAATTCGCTAGGGATCTCGCCTTCCCCAGAAACCCCTCCACATACCTAGGGCGCGAGACAATGAGCTCGAGAAAGCCCTTTCCTTCCCCTGTCGCACCAAGCACCACATCTTTTTTTATTAATGAAAGACCCTGCTTCCCTCTTTCTGGTATGAAACCGTATCAATATGAACGGGGACTTGGGCATGAGCTCTGTATTTACATACTGCTGCGTATAGCCCAATCAAAAGCATCGGATTTGGACAGCTAGCCAATAGCGGATAGCGGCCTCGAGCAGCGGAGCTTCGCCAGCTTGACTGAGCTCCTGAGTGGCCGCCTGCTGAGAGAACAATGGACTCAGTCCATCAAAAGCCCATTAACTGGTTTCTATTGCCAAAAGTGATCCTTTGTTGCAAGAATTCTGTCAAGCCACTTCCCTTATGGACTGCCGGCTTAGGAAAAGCCCCTCACTTCAGAAAATCCACCCCCTGCATCAATTTCCTCCATTCCAACGCCATTCTTGCCCTTAAGGAAAGGACTCTTTCCCCCTCTATCTCCCGCCATAATCCCTCAAGCGTGAGGACACGTGTACACCCCGCCCCCCCCCACCCAGGGAAGTGCCCAAAGGTGACAATTACTGAGCAGTTAAGTTGGCCAAAGAAACCAAGAGCCCATCCCCAGACTTGCACCAGGCTATGGATGTGCAGGAGGGACGCGGGTGGCACTGCGGTCTAAACCACAGAGCCTAGGGCAGAAGGTCGGCAGTTCGAATCCCCGCGACGGGCTGAGCTCCCGTTGCTCGGTCCCTGCTCCTGCCAACCTAGCAGTTCGAAAGCACGTCCAAGTGCAAGTAGATGAGTAGGTGCCGCTCTGGCGGGAAGGTAAACGGCGTTTCCGTGCGCAGCTCTGGCTCTGGCCACATGACCCGGAAGCTTTATGTTTTATTAGCGTTTTACAAAAAACATAGGTTTACAGAATAAAAAGAATTAAAACAGTAATTAACATACTAAAAAGAAAACATAAAAGGGAAAAAAGGAAAAAAAAGAAAAAATACAAAATTCAAAAAACAAATAGCTAAGAATATTTTTTTAAAAAAATCCATTTTTCAATATCTTTAAGTTCATTTGCTTTTTCCTTGACCTCCTCACACCTCCCCTTTTTGTATTCCCATTTACATAATCAATTCAGCAGATCCTTACCCTCTTTCATTTATCTTAACTCTAAATCTTAACCTATTATAACTATGCATTTTCATCCGTTATCAATCCATATTTGCATATTCTTATTAACCTTGTTACCAATACCACTTATTTTCAATCCAACATCATTTTAACATTCATTAATTTTACAGTATTTCTGCAAGTAGTCTTTAAATTTCTTCCAATCTTCTTCCACCAACTCTTCTCCCTGGTCTCGGATTCTGCCAGTCATTTCTGCCAATTCCATATAGTCCATCACCTTCATCTGCCACTCTTCCAGGGTGGGTAAATCTTGTGTCTTCCAGTACTTTGCAATAAGTATTCTTGCTGCTGTTGTTGCATACATAAAGAAAGTTCTATCCTTCTTTGACACCAATTGGCCGACTATGCCCAAAAGAAAGGCCTCTGGTTTCTTCAGGAAGGTATATTTAAATACCTTTTTCATTTCATTATAGATCATCTCCCAGAAAGCCTTAATCTTTGGGCACGTCCACCAAAGGTGAAAGAATGTACCTTCAGTTTCTTTGCATTTCCAACATTTATTATCGGGCAAATGATAGATTTTTGCAAGCTTGACTGGTGTCATGTACCACCTGTAAATCATTTTCATAATATTCTCTCTTAGGGCATTACATGCCGTAAATTTAATACCTGTGGTCCACAACTGTTCCCAGTCAGCAAACATAATGTTATGTCCAACATCCTGTGCCCATTTAATCATAGCAGATTTAACCGTCTCATCCTGAGTGTTCCATTTTAACAGCAAGCTATACATTCTTGAAAGTATCTTAGTTTTGGGATCTAACAATTCTGTTTCCAACTTTGATTTTTCCACCTGGAAGCCAATTTTTTTATCCAAATTATAAGCCTCTCTTATTTGATAATAATGAAGCCAGTCTCGCACTTTGTCTTTTAATTTCTCAAAATTCTGCAATTTGTCTCCTTCTTGCTCCAAGGGGGGGGGGGATGTTGGGACCCGGAAGCTTTATGGAGGCTCCCTCAGCGGCCAATAAGGTGAGATGAGCGCTGCAACCCCGAGTCGGTCATGACTGGACCTAATGGTCAGGGCTCCCTTTACCTTTAGCTTTACTTAAGAGGTGCCTGGACATGTTTGCCTGTGTTATTGTCTGATTATATCCTTATCCAACTGGTCTTAACAAGTTCCACAATTTAGCAGAGTAACATTCCCCTCTTCTAAAATTGGCAGCGGATGCGTTTGCTCAGGCTCGCTAAAGCCTCTATAATAACTGTTCTGGTATTTCCCCCTTATTCCCTCATAAAAGATAAGACATGACACAGTCTTCTATAAAAGTATTAAAAGAGTTTGCTCACATTCTGTTCACAATCGGATCCCAGAAGGCAAACTTAGCTTAGAAAAGTAACATACACTTGAAAACTATTCCATAAGAAGACAGTCCCTTTGTCCTCTCTTGGCTGGAGGCCAAGAGGGCATCTTTGGCTAAGCAGATGTTGCTTCTTCGATGCATGTGGTGAAAGAGAGAGAGAGATGGCTGCCCTGCCCTGTGCTTTTGTCGTTACCTGCACAGGTGAGGCCACACCCACCTTTAGTCACATGTAGAGGAAGTTTGTCCCAGCCCAGAAGGAAACAGGAAGTTTACCTGCTGGCTGGACAAACATTCCTCCCCATGTGTAAACATGTGCACTCTAGGAATGTTGTACTTGACTGCTCTTGTGCTTCACATCCCACAAGAGCATGTGGTGGGCCGGACTATATTTTGAAAAAATATAGTAGCCTCACACCCCAGAATTTTCTTCATCAATGCCAACTCACCCATAGAGGCAGAATAGGAAGCCAGCCCTCCAGGACTTGCTCCTCTGCTGTAAACATAGTTGAAGTTGAGCAGCAGCTAGTCAGACCAAGCACTGGGCGCCTCTCACAGAATCAAAGGCTAAAATTGGGTCGAGTGCTTCTCTCCAGAATTTCTTTCCAGGATTATGGCTTCACATGCAGTGAGGAAAAGCAGCACATATTTGGATGTTTGGATTCCTGACGATCGAGGAGCATGGGTACCCCCAACAAAAAAAAAAATTAATTTGGAAAACATTTGGACTTTATGATCTGTATTGATATATTTTGGACTAATTGGTATGATATGTTTAATCTGGCAAATGGAAACTTAATAAAATTATTGGGGGAAAAGAAAAAGAGTGTGCTGCTCCACAAACCTTAAAAAGCACCCTCTCCAATGGCATGGCACTTGGATGACCCTGTGGTTCTACCCCTGGGGCTGAGGGTGATGAAAAAATTCCTGAGACAGCTAAAGTGCTGGTGGTGAAAAACCCACTTCAAATGAGACCAAACACGGGTTAAAGCTCAACGTCGAGCCTACCAAGTGGCCATAGCGACGGTGAGGAGGACCATTGTAGCTGGATCTGTTGGTGAAAACAGTACCAGGAGACTCTTTCAGGTGGTTCATAGTCTAACAGAAGACACCTTTGCCATCAGGGTCTGATACAGAGTCCAAGATCTCCTGCAATGACTCCTGTCATGAGTTTTTTTGCAGATAAAAAGAGGTGGACTCCACCAAGGTAGGAGGGTGCCAGAGCTCTGCCTAGTCAGAGACATAGTATGGCTTGCCAGTTCCCACGTGGAGGAGGGGGTAGGAGGGAGGGAAACAGGCGGAGTATGCATGCGCATTCGACTGCCTAATGGCATCCACATCACCCAGGGGATCACAGCCACAGAGATAAGAAAAGAAGAGCCACCCCATTGTCTGGAGAGGTCACTTACCTGATCGCATGGACAAGCCGTTGTCATCGGACCCCAGCGATGGAAGCGTGCAGCTGTATTGAGGCAGCACCAGGTGCTGAAATTGTGCACCTCTAAAAATTTTGTGCCTGGGGGCAACTGCCCCTGTGCCCCCACAGCCCACTACGCCACTGGGTCTAGTCAAGTAAAGTGAAGTTGATCCTCCACTGTGGGTTACTTTTGTTCAAAGCAAGATTCCTCTGGAGGGAGAGGATGTTGCAAAGTAAGTCAGAGGCAAAGCAGCCCAAAGCCAGGTTCTGTGTTTGCACACATGATTTGCAGTGAGCCAAGGGCTGAATTGCTGCTGTTGTTTCATAGCCCAGAACAGCAGGTGTAGGCGAAAGGTCTAAAGTTAGACAACCAGGTCTTGGTCAAGGCATCCGCTGACCAGCAAGCCATAGAGAAGAGGAACGTCAGCATTTCAACTCTGAGCCAAAAGTTTGGCTTTTGCTATTTCTGGACACCCTTGGTCATGAGCCAAGTGTGATTCTCAAACTGTGAATGCTGACTTTGCCAAATCCATACAGGCCCTTTTCATCTCTCATGCTCAGGAAGTCGCAGCCACAGCTCAGGAGAGGATTTTTCATTTGCTCCTTTTCCATGGGGTGGGGAAAACTCAACACTTTTAATCTTGTCTTATTTTTATGCAAATTGGGTGGTCCAAAACAAGGAGAGTTATATCTGCACCCTCTCTTTAGCACAGATGGCCTGCAGGAGAATTTCCTGTCCTTAAAAGTAAAACTGCACTTTTTTGGCAGTGCAACTGCAGGGAAGGCCTTGTCTGTCACGTTTGCAGTTGAAGGCAGAGCTTGGGGGGGGGGGGCAGGAATGTTCAGCAGAGGGCAACCAAAATTATCAAGGGGCTGGAGCAACTCCCAGATGAGAAGCTAAAACATTTGGAGCTTTCTAGTTTAGGGGGGAAATGAGTAAGGGAGGACACGGTCAGGGGTACACGCATAGTGTAGAGAAAGTGGAATGCTCACAAGGCTGAGGGACTAGGCAAGACCAAGGCTATTTCAAAACCAGTTTTTAGGTGCATGTAGCTTTGTGTCCTATAGCTTTTAGCCCAATATTGATTGATGGGGAATGTGTGGGAATGTTCTGGGGTGCAGGAGAGGATATTTTGTGAAATTATATCCTAATCCAACTTGTGCTAACAAGTTCCCAAAATATCAGCAGAGTTTATGACATTTCCCCTTTTAAGTTCGCAACGCTAACCTCTGCACAGGTTCGCTAGAACCTCTATAATAATTACTCTGGTAATTTCCCCCTTTTGATCCCTCTTAAAATACAAGACACGACACAGTCTTTATAAAAGTATAAAAGAGTTTACTCACGTTCTGTCCACAATAGGATCCCAGAAGGCAGACAGGCTTAAAAAGGTTACATACATTTAGAATCTATCTTATAGGAAGATAGTCCTTTCCTCCTCTCTTGGCTGAGAGCCAAGAGGGCATCCTGCTTCTTCGAAAGATGAAGATGAGAGAGGCAAGAGGTAAGAGAGAGAGATGGCTGCCTGCCCTGTGCTTTTATCATTTACCTGCACAGGTGAGGCCACACCCACCTCTGGTCACATACGGAGGAAGTCCGTCCCAGGAAGTTTACCTGCTTGCTGGACAGACATCCCTCCCCATGTTCTAACATGTACACTCTAGGAATGTTGTCATTGACTGCTCCTGTGTTTTACATCCCACAGAATGGAGGCTTATTTTGGGATGGTTTGTGGTGCACAGCCCTGTCTTGTCTTGTCCTCTTGTGTGTTTGTGTGTTTTTCCAAGGGCTTTTTGCTTGTTCACCGGGATCCTTCAGAAGGAAGAGACAAAAGAGGAGTAGTGACATTTTCCTGCAGGTACCATCTTATCGGGGGTCCCTTCTCTGCTATCTTTTCAATGCCTACTTCCTCTTCCTCTTTCAAGAGGCCTTCTAAGGAGAGATTTTTCTTAGTCTGCTTCTGTGTAGGAACTGTTTTTGGATGTTTTGGTTGTTTAACTGTTGTCTGTTTGCTGCCCTGGACTCCTTTGGGAGGAAGGGTGGGATATAAGGATGCCGAGTAGTGCCTCCTGCCCATAAGTGAAGGTTTTGTGGAGGCGCCATAGCCTCAGTGTGTCAGCACCTGCATTGCATGCAGAAGGTCCCAGGTGCAGTCCCTAGCACCTGCAGTTAGAAGCTCAATGTAGGTAGGAGCCTCTCTCTGCCCAAGACCTTGGAGAGCTTCTGCCACTCAGGATGGAAGTGGGCAATACTGGGCTAAATGGATCAATCAGGTTTAGGATCAGGGACTTCCTTCTCTTAAATGAGCTACCTTCCCAGGTGGATGAGCCCCACTGCTCGTCACTTCCCTCTACAGCACGGGCAGAAACCACCTTCTTGACTGTTGGACCCCTTAGTGGTCTCATCTGCTCAATTGGCCGGAGCCTGGCTGTCAGGGCTGATTCAGCTGCAGTTCAGCATCAAACCTCAGAGATGAGCAGTAAGGTGGACTCTTTCTTCAGAGAGACAAAACCCGACAGAGAAACTCCACAGGCAGGACTAGCCCCAGTTGCCAGAACGGAGGATCTTAGCCTCCTCCTAAGGTAGGGCTATCATACATCAACAGCTTCTGGGTCTTCCTTTAAGATGCTCAACAATTTGGGGGTCTTCCTAAAAATAGCTCCACAGCTTTCGGGGTGTCTTGGTTTCTACTTTTAGAAATATGGCAACCCTATCCTAAGGCTCCTCCCCAGTCGGCTGACTTCCCAACAGTCGTGGAGGGGCTCTCTGTGCCTTTTGTTCTGCTCCATGTAATGCCTCCCTTGTTCCTGGGGACAGAGGAGGAGGGGAGAAGGGAACAGTGGACATGGCAGGTGCCTGGGGATCTGTTGTAGCCTCAGCCGCCACCACCTCCTCCTCCTCCTCAGCTGCCTCAGTCTCCCTTAAACCTGTTGCTTGTTTAGCCTCCAAGCCATCTGCTCCCCCTTCTTCTTCTTCTTCTGACCTGTCTCCTGCATCCCACCAGCAGTCTCCTGGCTTGGGGCCTTCCCACTTTGATGCTTCCCTGGGGGGTTCCCTGGCTGTAGCCTCCTGCCATTCCTCCTCCTCTAGCCAGTACCCGACCCTAGCTTTGCATGCAGGGGAAGCCCCTAACTCACTGAGGGTTTGAGACCCATCAACTCCCCTCACCTTGTTAGCCCGCCAGTTGAAGCCATTCCTGGGGTGTGGCTGCTGCTTCAGGCTGACAGTTTCTAAGAGCCGCAGGTGAGAGCTGTAGTGACCAAAGGTGGACAAACTACCCCAGAAGGAGCACAATGTGCCCCCCACCAGAGGTACTACCCCTCCCCTCGCACCCTTGAGTCATGAAGGACAGAGAGTGGAGAGTTGAATGTGTGTAGAAACCAGCCTCCCTTAGGAAAACAAAGTTTACATTCATCACTCCACCCACTTTCACCTGTGGCCCCTCCCACCACAGGCACACGGCCCCTGGAAGGCTTCCCAGAGGAGAATATGGCCCTTAAGACTGAAAAAGAGTCCCCAACTCCAAACTAGTGACGAACTGCCATTGATGGCTCCAGCTGGATGTTGAAATCTCCCTCTAAGCTCCTTCTCAGATCCATGTTCCCTTTCAACAACTGGCTTCCTCCTGCAGGTCAAACAGTCCCCTCAGTTCAAGGACCCATTGTTTCTCCATGTGCATTTTCAGCAGCCTCCCATGTGACTGCCAGTGATATCATTTTTCCCATCCTCAGATTTTGCCCCACCCCCGGCAGCCTAAAATTCTCATCAGCTTATATCTTCAAAGGAAATAAGACATCTCCAGCTGAGCAAGACCTGGTAATTTCCCCTCTTCAGATAGCTCTGGATCTTCAGCTGCGGAGGGGAAATGCCCACGGTCCTTTCAAAATTTCCAATGTATTCATAGGAACATCACCTGTCTTGGAAAAAAGGAAGGAACAAATGTCTCAGATGCAAGCCCTTTAATCTGGAATTGCTATTCTTAACTCCATGTGGCTGGGGTGTTCTGGGGCTTCTGTACCTTGAACTAATAATTTCTTGTTTGCATGTTCTACCCCAGCTGCTGCTCCCTGTTCAGTTCAGCTGGGGTTATTATGCCTTGTCATTTGATTCGTCAGGGTCTGTTCCATACATGACGGGTGGATAAAACGACTAATTCATGTCATGTCTAACTGGTTTGAGCGAAAGGCTTCTCAGAAGCTAGGGCATGTCATAAAAGACAGCAATGTACAAAAGCGGGTGGAGGGTGGACATTAAAATCAGTCCAAAGAATTCAAATGTCTGGGTGCTCAGGAAATGTTTAAATGATAGCACAGAGCTGTTGGCATAAAAAAGGTCTTCAAGAGATACCTGAAAGTCAGCGTTTCATTACAGATCAGCCTTCTCACGGATTCAGTCACTTGTGCAGACAGCTCAACTTCTGCAACCAATGACCTCCTGCAGAGTGTAGCCACCAAAGAGAGTTTGGGGAGGACTGGAGGACAGGCTTGCAGTTCATTCAGGGCAGAAGCAATGGCAGAAGGGCCATAGCTTAGTGGTAAAGCAGCTGCTTACATGCAGAAGCTCTCCGGTTCAATCTGTTGTATCTCCAGCTAGAATGTCCTCTGTCTGAAACCCTGGAGAGTTTTTGCTATCCATTGTGGACAAGACTGAGCTAGATAGAGCCATAGTGGGACTCAGTATAAGGCAGCCTCCTATTGTCCCAGCAACAAGCCTTTGCCACGCACAGAGGACTCCTTTCAGACATGAAATAAATAAAGCTGCCCTGGAAAGGGATGCTGAAAATGAGTCACAATTAGAAAGCCCTGGGACAACAAAACACAGTGCCTTTAAAGCACGGACCTGGGCCTAGGAAGCATGGGGCACCAGGTACCTGTGGCTGAGCCTTGAGCGACTGCTGTCCAAGGTGCTGAAGGGATTGAATACAAAGATGCAGCTGTTAGCATGTCAAGGGGCATGATGGTGCTTTGAATGCATAAAGCAGATGCGGCCTAACTTGCACAGTTGCGGAATGAACTGAATTGAGCTGTAGAAGCAGGACTACATGGGATGTAGAACGCTATACAGGAAATGACTCGGGGTGGCCCACTGGGAGAGGCACATGATGCAAAAAGCGGCAGTTTCAATCCATTCATGGGAAACTGAGCTCTGAAATCCTGGAGAGCAGCTGCTGGCTGTGGCAGACCATACAGAACTAGATGGCCCAGTGGGCTCACTGGGGTTTCAAGCCAGAACACAGCTTCAGCGCCCCCAGGACAAACCAATTTTTAATTCCCCAAACTCTTACTAATCAGAGTTTCCTTTTTAAAGCGACAGTAGTTCAAAGCATTGACTAGGGGCTTTTCAATGTTCAAAGGCACTTTGGATGCCTTGACTTGCAATCCTTACAACAACCCTGCAGAGCAGTTCAGTGTTATCTCGAGTTGCAGAATAGCGAGGCGCGATGCCGAGGCGGACGCAGGGTGGCCCACCGAAGGAGTTCATGGTAGGGGGACCGAATGAGGCCAAACTCCGTCTTTTGCTCTTATTGCAGCTGTGTCTTGGCTCTGTGCTCGCAAGTGTTCTAGTGACTTTCAGGTAACTTGGAAAGCATGGTAATGATGTCTTGGTTCTGAAGAATGATATTTCCCCCAGTCTGACTTAGTTATCCTGGTGATGATTCAGCTAGATGTTCTACACGCTGACCATATTCCAGAAGGGGTTGGTTGTCTGGGCCTTGCTTTGGCTTACTGAGATCTGTCTTCTCCCTATAGGTGCTCATTCTAAAATGGATAATTGTAACATTTGACTTCATTGATCAGAAGGAATATATGAATGCTCTCTATGGTTTCTTCTTCCGCTTCTTACAATACGAGAAATTGGTAAGATAAAAAGGAATGTTGAAGGAACTCGCTTTTATTCTGACATTGACCCAAATCAAACAATAAAGAGTACTTTCCGAACACACAACAGGACACCAGGTGAAAAGTGGGGCCTTAAAAATACCTCTCGCATTTCCTTCCTTTTCCTGTCTTGTTCCTTCCCAATGGGTGCCGGTCGCAGCGCCCCCCGGGTGCACAGCATGTTCAGGCAGGCAGGCAGGCAGGCAGGCAGCTATCCGATGTCGATCCCGCCCGTTCCTCCCTCCACCCCCCTATCCGATGGAGGGAGGGGGGGGGATCCTGTTCTGCATAGCTATCAATTTGGGTGTGATAGTCTTATGTTTGCATACTTATGGGAAAATAAAACTAATTTATTTTAGAGCTTGTATTTGTGTGTATTCATGGTATTATTTGTAGACCCAGTAGATGGCAGTGTGGTGTGGAGAGTGTTTTTGGCAGCTCCTGAAAGGATAGAGGGTGGAACATTGACCGTTCAAAGGCACCATAAGCAATATATATATATATCTCCACATTTTCCTAGCTACGTTTCCCCATAAAAGTATACACTCGAATACATTTGAATCAAATACATTTGGAACAAGTGATTGTTACATTTAAGGAACATTCTCTAGGCGATGAGATTGGGGGGAAATACAAAAACCCATTCGGATACATTTGGATACATTTAGAAAAGTACAGCATTTTGAGGGAAAATACATTTGAGTCGAAAACTACATTCAGATCCATTCTTAAAGTCAATGAGAAAGATACAGCAAAAAGGATACAATTCGATACAGCGAAAAAGGATCCATTCCCCAAGGCACCGTTGACCTTCTTGTAGGGTGTGAAGGCAGAATGCGATCTATTTGATATTGGTAGGGTCCTTCTCCTTCATTCCCCTCTCTGACCCTGACTCTCTTACGACACAGGGACCATCCCAGAGTGTGGGCACAACTTCTGCCGGTCCGGCCTGATCCAGTGGAGCGGGGCAAAAAGGAGGCTGGCTTCCTGTCCTCAAGGCCGAGTTGGAGTCCAGAGAAGGAGCCTCGTCCGCAATCGGCAATTGGCTACCTTTGTCGAAGTAGCCAAGACTCTCAGTCTTCCAGAGGGAAAGGAGGAGTCTGTGAGAAGCACCAGGAGCCCCTGAAACTCTTTTGCAAGGAGGATGAAGCCCCCATCTGTGTGGTTTGGGGCAGATCCAAGAAGCACCAACACCACAAGGTGATTCCTCTGGAAGAGGCTGTCGAGGAATACAAGGTACCTTGAGGGGGAGAAATAGCTGTGTATTCTTCTTGGCAGGTGATCTTCTTAATTCTCAGATCCAAAGTAGGCATGGTATTCATTGGTGGTTGTTTATTACCTTAGAAGCAGCCAAGGGGAAGCCTGAGGGCTGCTGGGATGGCTGGGAGGAGGGAGTCAAAGTCTTTCTCTCTGCCAGGGGGGCCAAGGGATCTTCCCTGGAAATACAGCAGCTTCATGGGACCATGGCAGGGAGAGAAAGGGTTAACCTCATCCACATCCCCCAGCAAGGTTGCTTTGTACATATTTAGAGCACTACAAATGTGAATTGCACATGTCTCCTTTGGACGCGGGTGGCGCTGTGGGTTAAACCACAGAGGCTAGGACTTGCCGATCAGAAGGTCGGTGGTTCGAATCCCCACAACGGGGTGAGCTCCCGTTGCTCAGTCCCAGCTCCTGCCAACCTAGCAGTTCGAAAGCACGTCAAAGTGCAAGTAGATAAATAGGTACCGCTCCGGCGGGAAGGTAAACGGCGTTTCCGTGCGCTGCTCTGGTTTCACCAGAAGCGGCTTAGTCATGCTGGCCACATGACCCGGAAGCTGTACGCCGGCTCCCTCGGCCAATAAAGCGAGATGAGCGCTGCAACCCCAGAGTCGGCCACGACTGGACCTAATGGTCAGGGGTCCCTTTACCTTTACCTTTGGCTAGCAGGATGCTTCCTCAATACCCTGCCAAGCAGAGAGCAGCAAGGGGTCAGCTGCAAGGGGGTGGGGACTGGGGGCCAGTGTTATAAGGAAAAAACGGCTCCTTTTCCCTTCTGGGGTACCTCAGAGCCCATATAGAGTCCTTTGGTAGCTTCTCTATCGGTAGGAGAAAATAACAGAGGCCAACCAGAGAATATTGAGAAGCAAAGTAGCTAGTAAGCCAGATCTTTATTACCTGTTGCAACAGGGTGCTCACCCCCCCCCCCCCACGCAGGAGGGAGGCGGAGACCCCGAACCAAGTCCTTATATAGACATTTGAAATTGCCCAGCCTGGAGCCCAAGACCACCCCTCCATACATCATACATACACCACAGAAGGGGCGGCCTACAACAGACTCCTTTCTGGCAGGAAACCTGTTGATGGGTTTACCTGGCTGTTCATGGGTTTACCTGCATATTCTTTTGTGATGAGAACTACTTACAGTATTTATGTATGTGTTTATATCTTAGACCTTCTAATTCTCCTAACACCAGGAATTGACCAGATGGTGCAGGATGCCCCCCCCCCCCAAGTATCTGTTGGAAGCAGATTTAGGAGTGGGGGGTGGAAGCACCTGCTGGTGGGGAGCACACTTCTTCTGGGGATGCTTCCTCCTCCTCCTCCTCCTCCTCCTCCTCCTCCTCTTCCCACTTCTCCCTGGGGCCTCAAGATGAGAAGTCAGGCTGGAAGTCTCCTCGGAGAAGACAAAGGAGCAAGCATGGCTGCCTTTCCTCTTCTCCAGACCAGTTAGTTGGACTAGAAACCTTTCCCTTCCCAGTTCTGCAGTGGTTTTCAAGCAGTGTGCTGTGGCAGCTGGGGTGCCTTGAATGATGGTCAGGGGTGCCGTGGGAGAGACTGGCCTCTGTCCCTCTTTCCTTCCCTCCCTCCTCGGATGCCATCTCTGCCTTCCCAAGGCTTGCCCAGCTGTCCTAAGGAGAGGGGAGAGGAGAGGAGGCTGAGAGAGCACTCCAGAAGGGAGGCTGTTGGAGAAAGGTGGAGGGGAGGTAAGCAAGGGGGGACCTAACTGGTCTCCTGAGCCCCACAGGGGTGTTGCAGAAAGAAGGGAGTTGGTCCAGGGAGCCGTGGACCCCAAAAGGTTGAAAACCTCTGTACTTTTCTTTCCTCCAGTCAATTACTTTCCTATTATAGCAAGGCCACTGGACCCAAGAAGCCAGTAGAATATTCATCTCCTCTCTTTCTGGCCTATCAAGCAGACCTGGATAAGGAAAGCAAAGACCTCCTTGGAAGTGTCACTCTTGTTACTAGTGAGGGAACAAGCACTTCAAGAAGCAAGTTCGGACTGAGGAGGGATGGGGAAATCTGCCCATTTCAACTTCTCCCCATTTCTCCTTTTTCCATATCGGTTTGTTATTTATTTATTATTCTGAAAATGAATCAAATGCTAGGGTGGCTACCTTCTCGTATAAATATGTTGATACGTGCTTTACCCTCATAAATACATTTTTTGTGAACATTACCTGGCTGGGTCAACCTTGAGAAATTCAGAGGTGTGAATTTCAAAAGATTGCTGTTTTGGTCTCCATATTTTTCCAAGAATTGCGAATTAGGTAAGTTCGCCTTTGAATGCAGCTAAATGGAGTTTATTTCCCATTGTTGTTTATCATGTGAAAAGCAGTCAAGGAGAAGCCTGAGGACTTGTGAGCTGAGAGGGTGGAAGCAGTTCAATTCAAATCCTAATTCTCTTGCTGATGTTTTGAAGGCTGACCCTCTTCCTCACTCAGACGTCCTCAGAACCGGAGAGGCTGAAGACTGTGGAGAAGTTGAGACAACTGCGCCAGTTCCTGGAAGAAGAAGAAGAAAAGCGTCTGCTGAATCATGTGGAAGAGGTGGAGAAGGAGATTGCAGGGAGAAGGGATGAGCAGCTGGCCAGACTCTGCAGGAAACTCTCCTCTCTTGAGAGGATCATCCAGGTGATGGAGGAAAAGGGTCAGCAGCCAGCGACTGAACTGCTGCAGGTAAGACGGCTCCAGGAAAAGGCTGCCTCCCATCCTTTCTGTGCCCCTTTCATGTACGCAAGGAGTGTAGGGGCTCAGTTGACGGAGCCTCGAGTCAGCTTGGTAATGGACAGGAACACCCCAGAGACCTGGGATGCTGAACTCACCTGAAGGCCGACTAGAGATTCTTCAGTCTTCTTGAGGGAAGGGGAGGGGATTTTCTGCTCCTTGCTGATGATTTGCCTCCGAATGCCTTCCCGCTGGGCAATGCTGCCTTCCTGCCCTGCCCTGGGCTTCGCCAAGGATGCAGTCAGGCCTCCTTCTGACATGAGCCAGTCTCTTGACCAAGCTTCACTTCCCGTTCCCTCCACAACTTCTGGGTGGATCCCCTTCCCCATAGATCCTGATCGGCCCAAAATGGTGTTCGGTCACAGTGACCAAAGAGCAAGACAGAGGGACTCATCCAGACTGCGCCACCTTCTCCACTCACAATCCCATATGGCCAGACGTACAAGTGCTTCTGAAGGCTGAGAAGGCTGACATACTGGACTTCCGGTCGGCGCCAGCGTTTAATGGCGGTCCTCTCTTCGAGCTCCGGAGGAGGACTGCTCCGCGAGTTCGGGTCTGACCCGCTACGGCGAGCGGGGGACCCCTAAAATCACAGGCGCTGAAGCCTGTGAGCAAGGAGACTCAGTGGGCACCTTTTGCGCCCCCCCCCCGGTACTGTGAAAGAGCCTTTTTAAAGGCTCCGGAGCGAGCGGCACCGGGAGTGAGCGCGGTGCTGAGAGTCGCTACCCAGCCCGTGGAGTGAAGCCGCGTCGCCATGAACGGAGAGCGCCGATTCCTTCCTGAAACTGAAATTCGACTGTAATACCCGTGAGTAGGATTGAAAGATTGAACGGGACTCTTAAATTTAAATCTTGAAATTTGGCCGAAAACGGGAAAGGCATAAATCAAGGAAGTCTGCCTCCCCGGACTGCATGACAATTAAAGCAACGAAAGCGCAAAGCTGTACTTGAAAGAAAAATAAGTTTAAAACTGTCAAAGCCTGACATCTGATCTGAATTTCCCCCCAGTAGGCAGGAGAAGGGGGGAAGAAAAGCGGACACTGTTAATCTGCCTGAAATTAATTAGGAAAAAAAGTTTTTCTGCTGTCTCAATCTCCTGGGACGGACTGCCTGAACAAGGCACCGGGAAAGTGAACTGTCAGTTGAAATTGGATACAAAGTTGGAGTTTTATCTGAGACAAAGTTTCGGGACTTTATTGAAACTATCTTGCTGAATTTTTGATTATATTGAAAAAGTGCTATAGTAACTTTTACTGTGGACTTTTGGATTCTTTGTTTATTGCTCTATGCTTCTTTGTTTTCTTCACTTGGCTACTATTGATTGCTCCCTCTAGAGGGTTCAGAGGGAAACAGTTGCAGACTGAGAAAGGAAAACAGTGGGATTTTCCATTTGCAAGCCTTTCCTGTGAGAACGTCCTTGGGGATATGAGTGGTTCAGCAGAAGAGATAACAACCAGATCTAAAGCAAAACTAACACAAAAGAAAAGGGGCTCAATATCAGGTTCAACACCAGCTGCACAGGAAAAGGTGGCAACAGCATCTATGGAATCAATGACACAGGCACTGCTTAAAATAAACCAATCCTTAGAAGCTTTGACAAAGCAGTCTACAGAAAATTCCAAAAAATTGACAGAACTGACAACAAGATTGGACTTGAACACTGCAAGTGTAGCATCTAACACAGAATCTATTAACAAATTAATTCAAGAAAGTTCTGAAATGCGAAAGATTGCTGAAAGTGCGAAAAGCACTGCGGAGGAGACACAGGAGAAGCTTGTGCCAATCTCAAAAAAAGTGAATGAACATGATGCAGCCTTATCTTTGTTGGATCTACAGAGAAAGGAGAAAAATCTGAAACTGAGATTGGTCCCTGAGAGTGAAGGGGACAACCTTGTGGACTTCCTTACGCAGGAGTTTTCGGAATTTTGGCAAGAAGTCCTACAGGAAGAAGAATTTAAGATAACAACAGCTTTTCGATTGGGCAGGAGGCAAAGCAAAAAGCCAAGGGATTGCCTGATTACCCTAAGATCCAAAGAGGAAAGAGATAAAATATTGAACCTACATTATCAAAAGGCTTTGGAAATTGAAAATAATCAAGTACAAATCTTCAAGGACATCCCTAAATACATCCTGGAGGTGAGAGCCTTCTACAAAGATTTGGTCTACCTGCTGAAGAAGAATTTTATACCCTTTAGGTGGGAGTTTCCACAAGGATTATCCTTTAACTACAAAGGAAAGAAGGTTAAAATAAGAACAGTTCAAGACAAAGAACAGTTTCTGGAGAGAAACCAGGAGGACTTGCAGAAAGGAACGGTAGAACCAACATTTGAAGAAAAAGGATCGACAGATATCTCAAACTTATCATTCGGACTTAAATTACCGACTGAAGAGGAACAACAGCTTGGAGCAGCTGGAGGAATAGACACTCAATAATAAAATGTCTCTTAGTTGGAACTGCAATTGTTTGAACCTTCCCAGAAAAAGACGCCAAGTTTTTCATATTTTGAAAAGAGAACAACTGGACTTGATATGTCTACAAGAAACCCATGTGACCAGGATGTTGGGATATTTCCGTTCCACCTTAAAAGGGAGCAGGCTTTGAGAGTCACAGAGTCTGCGCATGTCCTAGTCACAGGATGTTTATGTTTGCTGTTTCCTTTCGATTTCAGTCGGTCAGAGGCACTGACACAGAACGGTCATGTTTTTCCTTTGTTCTGTTCAACGCTAAATAAAGTCTGTAAATTATGCTCTTCTGCGGTGCAAGCTTTCTGGCTGTGTTTTCTGCTGATAAAGAACAGTGTGCACAAGCCTAGAATGTGGCAATCCATTTCTAAGGCTTCGTGTCGCTAACTGCTGGATCTGCCTGGCTACGGGAGATCGATGGACGTCCGGCAGCCGGCTTGGGGCCATGATGGACAATATCTCCCTGGCAGTTTCCCAACAACAAGGTTTCGGGCCCAGATTCACAGCACCTACAGGAGAGTAAAGCTGCAACAGACTGCGTTTGAGAGGTACGTGGGAAAAGCGAAAGAAAGGGAGGCTTTTCTGTTTTACCTCGGATGGAGCCTTTGAACTCCGGAAGGCTTAGTTGGCCTGGGAGCCGAGCCAAAAGGCATCGTGATTAATGAGCTGCCACGATAAGGAGTCTTTGAAGGCATAAAGGCTCACGGCTCAAGTAAAAAGCTGGAATGGAGTTTTTCCACGCTTTTGAAGCTTCAGAGGCCAATGAGTGCCCAAAGTTAAATCGGCACAATTATCAGACCTGGGCAAAATGGTGTGAGAGTTTGCTGCGTCAGTATGGAGTCTGGCATACTGTGTCTCAAGCCCCCCCAGATCCTCTGACAGAGAAATGGGAGGCCCAGAATTCGAGGGCCATAGACATAATAGTCTTATCCGTCTCTCTGGAGGAAATTGCTACGCTTGCTGGCAACGTGACGGCACGTAAGATGTGGAATGCTTTGAAGATAGCCCACATGCCAGTCATCCCAGCTCAGAGTTTGAATGCCCAGAGTTTGACTGCATCGGAGGTCCTGGCTGTTTCCCAGACTGCGAGTGAATGCAGGGATGCTGAGGGCACCGGTTGCAAGCTGCAGGGGGAGCAGACTGTGATGTCATCCCAGGCAGCATTCCAGCCTCCAGGGGGAGCCAAGGAGACGGCAGCTGAGAGCTCTGTTTCTCATGGGAACCAAGGTCATCGTCTTTGCAGAGGCCGGAAGGCCAGAGGTAAACAAAGACAGATGCCTGCAGATGGCCCGAAGCAGAAGGGGGGTGAAGAGCCCACGCCAGTGGAAAACAAGGCTTTGTTAGCTGGCACTGCTTCACCAAAGGCTAAAGGCAAGTCTGCTGGCCAGGAGCAGGGGGGCAAGCTGCAAAAGCCCACGCCAGTGGAAAACAAGGTTTTGCTTGCTGCAAAGACTGCTCCAAAGGCTAAGGCCAGATTTATTGTGGACTCTGGTGCGAGCCGCCATCTTTCAAAGGATAAGCACCTGTTTATCTCCTTCTCGCCTCTAGAAGGAGAGATCCACCTGGCTGATGGAAGGACGTTGCAAATTGCAGGAGAAGGGACTGTGAAACTTGCAAGTTTGCATACAACCATCAGTAATGTACTGTATGTTCCTGGAGCTGCGGACAATTTGCTTAGCGTCCCACAGCTGACTGGGCGTGGCTTTGAGATATCCTTCAAGAGGAGCGTCTGTGTCATCAGAAAAGGCAAAGAGGACATTTTGCATGCAAAGTTTATAGATGGTTTATTCTGTATAACTTATGATGACAATGCTGTTGTGTCTAATGCTGATTCTTGTTGTGTTGCACAAACTAACAAGGTTCTTCATGCAGGATGCATTCATGATGCACATCGAAGATTTTGTCACATGTCTTGGCAGGCGCTGGCCAAGATGCCTGGATTGGTTGAAGGTTTGAACATCAAACCTTGTAAGTATCACGTGAAATGTGTATCTTGTGCAGAGAACAAGGTGAAGGTTGCTCCAAAAGGCAAAGAGTCTAGCAGGCAGGCTTCCAAACCCTACCAGCTAGTTCACGCAGACCTGGTTGGTCCTCTTGCGCCCTCTTTAGGAGGAGCAAGGTTCTTCATGGTTCTAATTGATTCTTTTTCTAGGTACATTCATGTGTTTATGCTCGAGCAGAAATCGCAAGCGTTTCCTAGGTTCAAAGCATTCTGTGCTTGGCTGGAGAATGCTCACGGTAAACGTATCGGCTGTCTGTTTACCGATCGCGGCGGGGAGTTCACTTCTCAGCAGTTTGAAGCTTTCCTGACTGAGAAGGGAATCCAGCATGACATGTCAACGCCTAGATCGCCATGGATGAATGGGCTTGCGGAGCGAGCAAATCAAACATTGCTGCAAGGAATGAAAACCTTGTTGCATGATGCCAATCTCCCTGAGAAATTTTGGGGGGAAGCTCTGTCAACGGTAGCTTATACCGTTAATCGCAGATTGTCATCACCCATTGGTTGTACCCCCTATGAGAAGATGTTTGGCAAGAAACCCAACACCAAACACATGAGAATTTTTGGTTCTGACATGTGGGTACGCACCCCACAAACCAACAAGCTTGGGAAGCGTGGGGCACATGGTTTGTTCATGGGGTACGAAAAAGGTGCATACAGGGTATGGATGACTGACTCTAAATCCATAAAGTTCACAAGGAGTGTTGAGTACAATCCTAAGTGGGGGGAAAATGTGGGAATTTTCCAGAGTTACCCAGAGGAGGATGAAGGTGATGTGAAGAAAGCAGATCATGCTGAGAAAGCTGAGGAAACTGAGGATGAGGATGATGATGATGATGATGATGATCAGAGTTCGGATTCCAGTTCAGTGGGCGGCGCTGCTGCTGGTGTCAGTGACAGTGATGACACAGCAGACTACAAGAGCGCAAAGGCCTCAGTCAGACCATCTGATGCGTCTGACAATGAACTGGAAGAACCACTGTTCACCATTGGTCACTTTTCTCCTAAGAAAGAGGAGATGAGTCCAGAAGACTTGCGTCTAGTACGTAGGTCTGAAAGGGCGACCAAAGGCAGACCTCCAAAGAGATTTGCTGATGAGTTTGCTAAGACGGCAACTGCTGTTCTTAGTAGCTCAGAGAAGGTGTGGGAACCTTCAAGCTTCAAAGAGGTTCAGGAGTTAACCTCTAAAGATGCTGAGCCTTGGCTTAATGCCATGAAGGCTGAAGTTGATTCCTTGAACAGGAACCAAACTTGGGAGCTGGTACCGGTAGTCCCAGGTATGAGACTGGTTGGCAGCAAATGGGTCTTCAAGGCCAAGACAGACCAGAATGGCAAGGTTGTCAGACACAAAGCCAGATTGGTTGCCAGAGGTTTTTCACAGGTACCAGGACAGGATTACCACGAGACCTACTCACCCACAGTCAAATATGAGAGCATTCGGCTGATGCTCAAGATCGCTGCGGAGGAGAAACTGCATGTTTCCCATCATGACATTAATACAGCTTTTTTGTACGGAATTTTGAACGAGGAGCTGTTTATGCTTCCACCTGATGGAATGCAGATACAGAAGGGAATGGTCTGTAAACTGCGGAAATCCTTATATGGTCTCAAGCAGAGTGCCAGGTGTTGGAACACAAAACTCACTGAGACGTTGCTTTCTCTAGGTTTTCACCAGGGCAAAGCTGATCCATGTGTGTTTGTTAAAGAGGAGGGTCAAAACAAACTGTATTGTTTATGTTTTGTTGATGATCTTCTGATGTTTTGGAAGAATCAGGCTTTTTACCAAAGCACCCTAGCTCAACTGAAGGAGCACTTTGACATGAAGGATCTTGGTGAGGTATCCAACTATCTTTCTCTGCAGGTGGAGAAGGACCAAGCAGGTAATTTTCTGGTACACCAAACACAGAAAATTTGCTGATGTATTAACCAGGTTGAATTTGGTTGATGCAAACCCAGCAGACACACCGATGGTGACAGGTTACCAGGTAGATAGTACTGCTGAAGCGTTTTCTGACACAACGCTGTACAGATGCGTTCTAGGCAAGCTGAATTTCATTGCCAGATGTTCAAGACCTGACATAGCTGTAAGCTGTAATCTGCTTAGCAGACATGCCAACAATCCTACGGTTCAGGATTGGAAAGCTCTGAAGCGCATAGCCCGCTATTTGAAAGGGACTATGCACTACAGGCTGAGGTTCACCAGTCAGAAGACTGGAGGTCTTGAAATCTTTGCAGGTGCAAGTTTTGGAAGTGACACCACAGATGGTACAAGCACTTCTGGAGTATGCTACATGTACAACCACTGCCTGTTTGACTGGTTGTGCAAGAAGCAGACGACAGTGAGCTTAAGTTCCTGTGAAGCAGAACTCAATGCTCTGTCATTTTCACTCATGGATTGTGAATGGTTGATGCAACTGTTTAAGGACATCGGGGTTTCTGTGAAATGTCCTATACAAGTGTACCAAGACAATAGATCATGTTTGGCTTTGCTGAACTCAGAGAGTTGCAAGCAGAGAACCAAATACTTGCAGATTAAGCTACATCGTGCAAGAGAGTGTATTCAGAAAGGACTGATTCGGGTGTCCTACATGGCAGGAAATGAAATTCCTGCTGATCTGTTGTCTAAGGTTGTTAACAGAGAACAACTTAAGGTTTACGTACAGAGGTTGCAATTGGGTTGAACCACAGGTACTACAGGTTACACGGAAAGGGGGAGGATGTTGGGATATTTCCGTTCCACCTTAAAAGGGAGCAGGCTTTGAGAGTCACAGAGTCTGCGCATGTCCTAGTCACAGGATGTTTATGTTTGCTGTTTCCTTTCGATTTCAGTCGGTCAGAGGCACTGACACAGAACGGTCATGTTTTTCCTTTGTTCTGTTCAACGCTAAATAAAGTCTGTAAATTATGCTCTTCTGCGGTGCAAGCTTTCTGGCTGTGTTTTCTGCTGATAAAGAACAGTGTGCACAAGCCTAGAATGTGGCAATCCATTTCTAAGGCTTCGTGTCGCTAACTGCTGGATCTGCCTGGCTACGGGAGATCGATGGACGTCCGGCAGCCGGCTTGGGGCCATGATGGACAATATCTCCCTGGCAGTTTCCCAACACAGGATACATAGAAAATTACTTGTAAATAAAAGATTAGGACAGGAATTCATTTCATCAGATAAAGTCAAGAAAAGAGGTGTGGTGATTTATGCAAAAGAAAAATTGGCCCCAAAGATGATATTCAAAGATGAACAAGGAAGATATTTGGGAATTGAAATACAAGTTCAAGGAGAAAAAATTTTGATAGTTGGAATTTATGCACCAAATGAAGGGAAGGCGGAATTCTTCAAGAAGCTGCATGAGACTTTAATGGACTATCTTGATTACAAAGTAGTAATGATGGGAGACATGAATGGTGTGGTCTCCACAAATATGGATAAGGCACAGAGACAGGTAATTTCCAAGGAAGGGAGACTACCAAAGACCTTCTTTGAAATGACTGAAAATATGGACTTGATTGACATCTGGAGAACAAGGAACCCTCTTGAGAGAGAGGGAACTTTTTTCTCTGAAGCAAAAATGACATGGACAAGAATTGACCAAATTTGGGCAACTAATAGTATGGCGCCAAGGATAAAAAAAGTAGAAATCTGCCCAAAGACTTGCTCCGACCATAATGCCGTAAAGATGGAAATGAAACTAACAACAACTGGATCCTTCAGCTGGAGAATGAATGACACCCTCTTTAGAGATGAAGAGATTTATATAAAGGCCCAAAAAACATTGAAAGATTACTTTGAGATAAATTTGAGAACAGAGGTGGAGAAAAGAATAATTTGGGACGCAAGTAAGGCCGTGATGCGGGGTTTCCTAATACAACAGAACTCTATAAAGAGGAAAAAACAAAATGAGAGGAAAGAAAAAATTTGGGAAAAAATGAAAGAAGGTGAAAAGAAATTGAGATCCAAACCAAAGTCTCAGGAGATTCTGAGAGAAATTAAGTACTACCAGATGCAGTATATGGAACTGATGAATAAAGAGATAGAATGGAAAATTAAGCAAATGAGACAAAGGACATTTGAATCAGCAGACAAATGTGGGAAACTTCTATCATGGCAATTGAAAAAGAGGCAAAAATTGAATACAGTGACAAGCTTAGAAATGGATGGAAAGAATATCTATAAACCAAATGAGATAAGTAATTGTTTTCAAAGTTTCTTCAGGAAACTATACGCACAAGGGCCAGTTAACGAACAGGAAATAGAAGAATTTCTTAAGAAATATGGATTACCAAAAATCTCAGAGCAAAGTAAAATGATTTTGAATGAGAAAATAACAGGACAAGAAATAGAGGGTGCCATTCAGAATATGCAATTGGGAAAATCTCCAGGACCAGATGGTTTGACTGCCAGATACTACAAAGCATTGAAGGAATGGCTAGTACAGCCATTGAAGGAAGTCTGTAATGAAATTTTGGAGGGGGAAAAGGCACCTGAATCG
>NC_135674.1:2502317-2592317 GCF_964188315.1 Podarcis muralis
TTATTGGCCGAGGGAGCCGGCATACAGCTTCCGGGTCATGTGGCCAGCATGACTAAGCCGCTTCTGGTGAAACCAGAGCAGCACACGGAAACGCCGTTTACCTTCCCGCCGGAGCGGTACCTATTTATCTACTTGCACTTTGACGTGCTTTCGAACTGCTAGGTTGGCAGGAGCTGGGACTGAGCAACGGGAGCTCACCCCGTTGTGGGGATTCGAACCACCGACCTTCTGATCGGCAAGTCCTAGCCTCTGTGGTTTAACCCACAGCGCCACCCGCGTCCAAAGGAGACATGTGCAATTCACATTTGTAGTGCTCTAAATATGTACAAAGCAACCTTGCTGGGGGATGTGGATGAGGTTAACCCTTTCTCTCCCTGCCATGGTCCCATGAAGCTGCTGTATTTCCAGGGAAGATCCCTTGGCCCCCCTGGCAGAGAGAAAGACTTTGACTCCCTCCTCCCAGCCATCCCAGCAGCCCTCAGGCTTCCCCTTGGCTGCTTCTAAGGTAATAAACAACCACCAATGAATACCATGCCTACTTTGGATCTGAGAATTAAGAAGATCACCTGCCAAGAAGAATACACAGCTATTTCTCCCCCTCAAGGTACCTTGTATTCCTCGACAGCCTCTTCCAGAGGAATCACCTTGTGGTGTTGGTGCTTCTTGGATCTGCCCCAAACCACACAGATGGGGGCTTCATCCTCCTTGCAAAAGAGTTTCAGGGGCTCCTGGTGCTTCTCACAGACTCCTCCTTTCCCTCTGGAAGACTGAGAGTCTTGGCTACTTCGACAAAGGTAGCCAATTGCCGATTGCGGACGAGGCTCCTTCTCTGGACTCCAACTCGGCCTTGAGGACAGGAAGCCAGCCTCCTTTTTGCCCCGCTCCACTGGATCAGGCCGGACCGACAGAAGTTGTGCCCACACTCTGGGATGGTCCCTGTGTTGTAAGAGAGTCAGGGTCAGAGAGGGGAATGAAGGAGAAGGACCCTACCAATATCAAATAGATCATATTCTGCCTTCACACCCTACAAGAAGGTCAACGGTGCCTTGGGGAATGGATCCTTTTTCGCTGTATCGAATTGTATCCTTTTTGCTGTATCTTTCTCATTGACTTTAAGAATGGATCTGAATGTAGTTTTCGACTCAAATGTATTTTCCCTCAAAATGCTGTACTTTTCTAAATGTATCCAAATGTATCCGAATGGGTTTTTGTATTTCCCCCCAATCTCATCGCCTAGAGAATGTTCCTTAAATGTAACAATCACTTGTTCCAAATGTATTTGATTCAAATGTATTCGAGTGTATACTTTTATGGGGAAACGTAGCTAGGAAAATGTGGAGATATATATATATATTGCTTATGGTGCCTTTGAACGGTCAATGTTCCACCCTCTATCCTTTCAGGAGCTGCCAAAAACACTCTCCACACCACACTGCCATCTACTGGGTCTACAAATAATACCATGAATACACACAAATACAAGCTCTAAAATAAATTAGTTTTATTTTCCCATAAGTATGCAAACATAAGACTATCACACCCGAATTGATAGCTATGCAGAACAGGATCCCCCCCCCTCCCTCCATCGGATAGGGGGGTGGAGGGAGGAACGGGCGGGATCGACATCGGATAGCTGCCTGCCTGCCTGCCTGCCTGAACATGCTGTGCACCCGGGGGGCGCTGCGACCGGCACCCATTGGGAAGGAACAAGACAGGAAAAGGAAGGAAATGGGAGAGGTATTTTTAAGGCCCCACTTTTCACCTGGTGTCCTGTTGTGTGTTCGGAAAGTACTCTTTATTGTTTGATTTGGGTCAATGTCAGAATAAAAGCGAGTTCCTTCAACATTCCTTTTTATCTTACCAATTTCTCGTATTGTAAGAAGCGGAAGAAGAAACCATAGAGAACATTCATATATTCCTTCTGATCAATGAAGTCAAATGTTACAATTATCCATTTTAGAATGAGCACCTATAGGGAGAAGACAGATCTCAGTAAGCCAAAGCAAGGCCAAGACAACCAACCCCTTCTGGAATATGGTCAGCGTGTAGAACATCTAGCTGAATCATCACCAGGATAACTAAGTCAGACTGGGGGAAATATCATTCTTCAGAACCAAGACATCATTACCATGCTTTCCAAGTTACCTGAAAGTCACTAGAACACTTGCGAGCACAGAGCCAAGACACAGCTGCAATAAGAGCAAAAGACGGAGTTTGGCCTCATTCGGTCCCCCTACCATGAACTCCTTCGGTGGGCCACCCTGCGTCCGCCTCGGCATCGCGCCTCGCTATTCTGCAACTCGAGATAACACTGAACTGCTCTGCAGGGTTGTTGTAAGGATTGCAAGTCAAGGCATCCAAAGTGCCTTTGAACATTGAAAAGCCCCTAGTCAATGCTTTGAACTACTGTCGCTTTAAAAAGGAAACTCTGATTAGTAAGAGTTTGGGGAATTAAAAATTGGTTTGTCCTGGGGGCGCTGAAGCTGTGTTCTGGCTTGAAACCCCAGTGAGACCACTGGGCCATCTAGTTCTGTATGGTCTGCCACAGCCAGCAGCTGCTCTCCAGGATTTCAGAGCTCAGTTTCCCATGAATGGGTTGAAACTGCTGCTTTTTGCATCATGTGCCTCTCCCAGTGGGCCACCCCCAGCCAATTCCTGTATAGCGTTCTACATCCCATGTAGTCCTGCTTCTTCCAGCTCAGTTCAGTTCATTCCGCAACTGTGCAAGTTAGGCCGCATCTGCTTTATGCATTCAAAGCACCATCATGCCCCTTGACATGCTAACAGTTGCATCTTTGTATTCAATCCCTTCAGCACCTTGGACAGCAGTCGCTCAAGGCTCAGCCACAGGTACCTGGTGCCCCATGCTTCCTAGGCCCAGGTCCGTGCTTTGAAGGCACTGTGGCCGAGTGTTTTGTTGTCCCAGGGCTGTCTAATTGTGACTCATTTTCAGCATCCCTTTCCAGGACAGCTTTATTTATTTCATGTCTGAAAGGAGTCCTCTGTGCGTGGCAAAGGCTTGTTGCTGGGACAATAGGAGGCTGCCTTATACTGAGTCCCACTATGGCTCTATCTAGCTCAGTCTTGTCCACAATGGATAGCAAAAACTCTCCAGGGTTTCAGACAGAGGACATTCTAGCTGGAGATACAACAGATTGAACCGGGAACATGGATCTGAGAAGGAGAAAGGGAACATGGATCTGAGAAGGAGCTTAGAGGGAGATTTCAACATCCAGCTGGAGCCATCAATGGCAGTTCGTCACTAGTTTGGAGTTGGGGACTCTTTTTCAGTCTTAAGGGCCATATTCTCCTCTGGGAAGCCTTCCAGGGGCCGTGTGCCTGTGGTGGGAGGGGCCACAGGTGAAAGTGGGTGGAGTGATGAATGTAAACTTTGTTTTCCTAAGGGAGGCTGGTTTCTACACACATTCAACTCTCCACTCTCTGTCCTTCATGACTCAAGGGTGCGAGGGGAGGGGTAGTACCTCTGGTGGGGGGCACATTGTGCTCCTTCTGGGGTAGTTTGTCCACCTTTGGTCACTACAGCTCTCACCTGCGGCTCTTAGAAACTGTCAGCCTGAAGCAGCAGCCACACCCCAGGAATGGCTTCAACTGGCGGGCTAACCAGGTGAGGGGAGTTGATGGGTCTCAAACCCTCAGTGAGTTAGGGGCTTCCCCTGCATGCAAAGCTAGGGTCGGGTACTGGCTAGAGGAGGAGGAATGGCAGGAGGCTACAGCCAGGGAACCCCCCAGGGAAGCATCAAAGTGGGAAGGCCCCAAGCCAGGAGACTGCTGGTGGGATGCAGGAGACAGGTCAGAAGAAGAAGAAGAAGGGGGAGCAGATGGCTTGGAGGCTAAACAAGCAACAGGTTTAAGGGAGACTGAGGCAGCTGAGGAGGAGGAGGAGGTGGTGGCGGCTGAGGCTACAACAGATCCCCAGGCACCTGCCATGTCCACTGTTCCCTTCTCCCCTCCTCCTCTGTCCCCAGGAACAAGGGAGGCATTACATGGAGCAGAACAAAAGGCACAGAGAGCCCCTCCACGACTGTTGGGAAGTCAGCCGACTGGGGAGGAGCCTTAGGATAGGGTTGCCATATTTCTAAAAGTAGAAACCAAGACACCCCGAAAGCTGTGGAGCTATTTTTAGGAAGACCCCCAAATTGTTGAGCATCTTAAAGGAAGACCCAGAAGCTGTTGATGTCTGATAGCCCTGCCTTAGGAGGAGGCTAAGATCCTCCGTTCTGGCAACTGGGGCTAGTCCTGCCTGTGGAGTTTCTCTGTCGGATTTTGTCTCTCTGAAGAAAGAGTCCACCTTACTGCTCATCTCTGAGTTTTGATGCTGAACTGCAGCTGAATCAGCCCTGACAGCCAGGCTCCGGCCAATTGAGCAGATGAGACCACTAAGGGGTCCAACAGTCAAGAAGGTGGTTTCTGCCCGTGCTGTAGAGGGAAGTGACGAGCAGTGGGGCTCATCCACCTGGGAAGGTAGCTCATTTAAGAGAAGGAAGTCCCTGATCCTAAACCTGATTGATCCATTTAGCCCAGTATTGCCCACTTCCATCCTGAGTGGCAGAAGCTCTCCAAGGTCTTGGGCAGAGAGAGGCTCCTACCTACATTGAGCTTCTAACTGCAGGTGCTAGGGACTGCACCTGGGACCTTCTGCATGCAATGCAGGTGCTGACACACTGAGGCTATGGCGCCTCCACAAAACCTTCACTTATGGGCAGGAGGCACTACTCGGCATCCTTATATCCCACCCTTCCTCCCAAAGGAGTCCAGGGCAGCAAACAGACAACAGTTAAACAACCAAAACATCCAAAAACTGTTCCTACACAGAAGCAGACTAAGAAAAAATCTCTCCTTAGAAGGCCTCTTGAAAGAGGAAGAGGAAGTAGGCATTGAAAAGATAGCAGAGAAGGGACCCCCGATAAGATGGTACCTGCAGGAAAATGTCACTACTCCTCTTTTGTCTCTTCCTTCTGAAGGATCCCGGTGAACAAGCAAAAAGCCCTTGGAAAAACACACAAACACACAAGAGGAGAAGACAAGACAGGGCTGTGCACCACAAACCATCCCAAAATAAGCCTCCATTCTGTGGGATGTAAAACACAGGAGCAGTCAATGACAACATTCCTAGAGTGTACATGTTAGAACATGGGGAGGGATGTCTGTCCAGCAAGCAGGTAAACTTCCTGGGACGGACTTCCTCCGTATGTGACCAGAGGTGGGTGTGGCCTCACCTGTGCAGGTAAATGATAAAAGCACAGGGCAGGCAGCCATCTCTTGCCTCTTGCCTCTCTCATCTTCATCTTTCGAAGAAGCAGGATGCCCTCTTGGCTCTCAGCCAAGAGAGGAGGAAAGGACTATCTTCCTATAAGATAGATTCTAAATGTATGTAACCTTTTTAAGCCTGTCTGCCTTCTGGGATCCTATTGTGGACAGAACGTGAGTAAACTCTTTTATACTTTTATAAAGACTGTGTCATGTCTTGTATTTTAAGAGGGAACAAAAGGGGGAAATTACCAGAGTAATTATTATAGAGGTTCTAGCGAACCTGTGCAGAGGTTAGCGTTGCGAACTTAAAAGGGGAAATGTCATAAACTCTGCTGATATTTTGGGAACTTGTTAGCACAAGTTGGATTAGGATATAATTTCACAAAATATCCTCTCCTGCACCCCAGAACATTCCCACACATTCCCCATCAATCAATATTGGGCTAAAAGCTATAGGACACAAAGCTACATGCACCTAAAAACTGATTTTGAAATAGCCTTGGTCTTGCCTAGTCCCTCAGCCTTGTGAGCATTCCACTTTCTCTACACTATGCGTGTACCCCTGACCGTGTCCTCCCTTACTCATTTCCCCCCTAAACTAGAAAGCTCCAAATGTTTTAGCTTCTCATCTGGGAGTTGCTCCAGCCCCTTGATAATTTTGGTTGCCCTCTGCTGAACATTCCTGCCCCCCCCCAAGCTCTGCCTTCAACTGCAAACGTGACAGACAAGGCCTTCCCTGCAGTTGCACTGCCAAAAAAGTGCAGTTTTACTTTTAAGGACAGGAAATTCTCCTGCAGGCCATCTGTGCTAAAGAGAGGGTGCAGATATAACTCTCCTTGTTTTGGACCACCCAATTTGCATAAAAATAAGACAAGATTAAAAGTGTTGAGTTTTCCCCACCCCATGGAAAAGGAGCAAATGAAAAATCCTCTCCTGAGCTGTGGCTGCGACTTCCTGAGCATGAGAGATGAAAAGGGCCTGTATGGATTTGGCAAAGTCAGCATTCACAGTTTGAGAATCACACTTGGCTCATGACCAAGGGTGTCCAGAAATAGCAAAAGCCAAACTTTTGGCTCAGAGTTGAAATGCTGACGTTCCTCTTCTCTATGGCTTGCTGGTCAGCGGATGCCTTGACCAAGACCTGGTTGTCTAACTTTAGACCTTTCGCCTACACCTGCTGTTCTGGGCTATGAAACAACAGCAGCAATTCAGCCCTTGGCTCACTGCAAATCATGTGTGCAAACACAGAACCTGGCTTTGGGCTGCTTTGCCTCTGACTTACTTTGCAACATCCTCTCCCTCCAGAGGAATCTTGCTTTGAACAAAAGTAACCCACAGTGGAGGATCAACTTCACTTTACTTGACTAGACCCAGTGGCGTAGTGGGCTGTGGGGGCACAGGGGCAGTTGCCCCCAGGCACAAAATTTTTAGAGGTGCACAATTTCAGCACCTGGTGCTGCCTCAATACAGCTGCACGCTTCCATCGCTGGGGTCCGATGACAACGGCTTGTCCATGCGATCAGGTAAGTGACCTCTCCAGACAATGGGGTGGCTCTTCTTTTCTTATCTCTGTGGCTGTGATCCCCTGGGTGATGTGGATGCCATTAGGCAGTCGAATGCGCATGCATACTCCGCCTGTTTCCCTCCCTCCTACCCCCTCCTCCACGTGGGAACTGGCAAGCCATACTATGTCTCTGACTAGGCAGAGCTCTGGCACCCTCCTACCTTGGTGGAGTCCACCTCTTTTTATCTGCAAAAAAACTCATGACAGGAGTCATTGCAGGAGATCTTGGACTCTGTATCAGACCCTGATGGCAAAGGTGTCTTCTGTTAGACTATGAACCACCTGAAAGAGTCTCCTGGTACTGTTTTCACCAACAGATCCAGCTACAATGGTCCTCCTCACCGTCGCTATGGCCACTTGGTAGGCTCGACGTTGAGCTTTAACCCGTGTTTGGTCTCATTTGAAGTGGGTTTTTCACCACCAGCACTTTAGCTGTCTCAGGAATTTTTTCATCACCCTCAGCCCCAGGGGTAGAACCACAGGGTCATCCAAGTGCCATGCCATTGGAGAGGGTGCTTTTTAAGGTTTGTGGAGCAGCACACTCTTTTTCTTTTCCCCCAATAATTTTATTAAGTTTCCATTTGCCAGATTAAACATATCATACCAATTAGTCCAAAATATATCAATACAGATCATAAAGTCCAAATGTTTTCCAAATTAAATTTTTTTTTGTTGGGGGTACCCATGCTCCTCGATCGTCAGGAATCCAAACATCCAAATATGTGCTGCTTTTCCTCACTGCATGTGAAGCCATAATCCTGGAAAGAAATTCTGGAGAGAAGCACTCGACCCAATTTTAGCCTTTGATTCTGTGAGAGGCGCCCAGTGCTTGGTCTTACTAGCTGCAGCTGAACTTCAACTATGTTTACAGCAGAGGAGCAAGTCCTGGAGGGCTGGCTTCCTATTCTGCCTCTATGGGTGAGTTGGCATTGATGAAGAAAATTCTGGGGTGTGAGGCTACTATATTTTTTCAAAATATAGTCCGGCCCACCACATGCTCTTGTGGGATGTGAAGCACAAGAGCAGTCAAGTACAACATTCCTAGAGTGCACATGTTTACACATGGGGAGGAATGTTTGTCCAGCCAGCAGGTAAACTTCCTGTTTCCTTCTGGGCTGGGACAAACTTCCTCTACATGTGACTAAAGGTGGGTGTGGCCTCACCTGTGCAGGTAACGACAAAAGCACAGGGCAGGGCAGCCATCTCTCTCTCTCTTTCACCACATGCATCGAAGAAGCAACATCTGCTTAGCCAAAGATGCCCTCTTGGCCTCCAGCCAAGAGAGGACAAAGGGACTGTCTTCTTATGGAATAGTTTTCAAGTGTATGTTACTTTTCTAAGCTAAGTTTGCCTTCTGGGATCCGATTGTGAACAGAATGTGAGCAAACTCTTTTAATACTTTTATAGAAGACTGTGTCATGTCTTATCTTTTATGAGGGAATAAGGAGGAAATACCAGAACAGTTATTATAGAGGCTTTAGCGAGCCTGAGCAAACGCATCCGCTGCCAATTTTAGAAGAGGGGAATGTTACTCTGCTAAATTGTGGAACTTGTTAAGACCAGTTGGATAAGGATATAATCAGACAATAACACAGGCAAACATGTCCAGGCACCTCTTAAGTAAAGCTAAAGGTAAAGGGAGCCCTGACCATTAGGTCCAGTCATGACCGACTCGGGGTTGCAGCGCTCATCTCACCTTATTGGCCGCTGAGGGAGCCTCCATAAAGCTTCCGGGTCCCAACATCCCCCCCCCCCCTTGGAGCAAGAAGGAGACAAATTGAAATTGCAGAATTTTGAGAAATTAAAAGACAAAGTGCGAGACTGGCTTCATTATTATCAAATAAGAGAGGCTTATAATTTGAATAAAAAAATTGGCTTCCAGGTGGAAAAATCAAAGTTGGAAACAGAATTGTTAGATCCCAAAACTAAGATACTTTCAAGAATGTATAGCTTGCTGTTAAAATGGAACACTCAGGATGAGACGGTTAAATCTGCTATGATTAAATGGGCACAGGATGTTGGACATAACATTATGTTTGCTGACTGGGAACAGTTGTGGACCACAGGTATTAAATTTACGGCATGTAATGCCCTAAGAGAGAATATTATGAAAATGATTTACAGGTGGTACATGACACCAGTCAAGCTTGCAAAAATCTATCATTTGCCCGATAATAAATGTTGGAAATGCAAAGAAACTGAAGGTACATTCTTTCACCTTTGGTGGACGTGCCCAAAGATTAAGGCTTTCTGGGAGATGATCTATAATGAAATGAAAAAGGTATTTAAATATACCTTCCTGAAGAAACCAGAGGCCTTTCTTTTGGGCATAGTCGGCCAATTGGTGTCAAAGAAGGACAGAACTTTCTTTATGTATGCAACAACAGCAGCAAGAATACTTATTGCAAAGTACTGGAAGACACAAGATTTACCCACCCTGGAAGAGTGGCAGATGAAGGTGATGGACTATATGGAATTGGCAGAAATGACTGGCAGAATCCGAGACCAGGGAGAAGAGTTGGTGGAAGAAGATTGGAAGAAATTTAAAGACTACTTGCAGAAATACTGTAAAATTAATGAATGTTAAAATGATGTTGGATTGAAAATAAGTGGTATTGGTAACAAGGTTAATAAGAATATGCAAATATGGATTGATAACGGATGAAAATGCATAGTTATAATAGGTTAAGATTTAGAGTTAAGATAAATGAAAGAGGGTAAGGATCTGCTGAATTGATTATGTAAATGGGAATACAAAAAGGGGAGGTGTGAGGAGGTCAAGGAAAAAGCAAATGAACTTAAAGATATTGAAAAATGGATTTTTTTAAAAAAATATTCTTAGCTATTTGTTTTTTGAATTTTGTATTTTTTCTTTTTTTTCTTTTTTTCCCTTTTATGTTTTCTTTTTAGTATGTTAATTACTGTTTTAATTCTTTTTATTCTGTAAACCTATGTTTTTTGTAAAACGCTAATAAAACATAAAGCTTCCGGGTCATGTGGCCAGAGCCAGAGCTGCGCACGGAAACGCCGTTTACCTTCCCGCCAGAGCGGCACCTACTCATCTACTTGCACTTGGACGTGCTTTCGAACTGCTAGGTTGGCAGGAGCAGGGACCGAGCAACGGGAGCTCAGCCCGTCGCGGGGATTCGAACTGCCGACCTTCTGCCCTAGGCTCTGTGGTTTAGACCGCAGCGCCACCCGCGTCCCTCCTGCACATCCATACCCTGGGACAAGTCTGGGGATGGGCTCTTGGTTTCTTTGGCCAACTTAACTGCTCAGTAATTGTCACCTTTGGGCACTTCCCTGGGTGGGGGGGGGGGCGGGGTGTACACGTGTCCTCACGCTTGAGGGATTATGGCGGGAGATAGAGGGGGAAAGAGTCCTTTCCTTAAGGGCAAGAATGGCGTTGGAATGGAGGAAATTGATGCAGGGGGTGGATTTTCTGAAGTGAGGGGCTTTTCCATAAGGGAAGTGGCTTGACAGAATTCTTGCAACAAAGGATCACTTTTGGCAATAGAAACCAGTTAATGGGCTTTTGATGGACTGAGTCCATTGTTCTCTCAGCAGGCGGCCACTCAGGAGCTCAGTCAAGCTGGCGAAGCTCCGCTGCTCGAGGCCGCTATCCGCTATTGGCTAGCTGTCCAAATCCGATGCTTTTGATTGGGCTATACGCAGCAGTATGTAAATACAGAGCTCATGCCCAAGTCCCCGTTCATATTGATACGGTTTCATACCAGAAAGAGGGAAGCAGGGTCTTTCATTAATAAAAAAAGATGTGGTGCTTGGTGCGACAGGGGAAGGAAAGGGCTTTCTCGAGCTCATTGTCTCGCGCCCTAGGTATGTGGAGGGGTTTCTGGGGAAGGCGAGATCCCTAGCGAATTTCCCCCTCGGAAATTCCGTATAGCATATTCTTAAAAAAAAGGGGGGGGGAGAGAAAAGGAAAAAGGAGTGGGGGGGAGAGAAAAGACTGAAAGGGAAGAAAGGTTTCCTCTGTTCCCCTCCACTCTTCCAAAAGAATTCCGAGCTGAGGTGCAGAGCTCTTTCCTCCCTTGTGACCTCCCCAGTGGCGTAGCGTGGGTTGTCAGCACCCGGGGCAAGGCAAGTAATTTGCGCCCCCTAACCTGTGGATTTTGTGCCCTCTAACCCGTGGAGCGCGGCCCCCCAGATGTTGCGCCCGGTGTGGCCGGCCCAGCCTGCACCCCCCACGCTACGCCACTGTAGCACAGAACACCATCCCTAATCCTGCAACTGCAAAAAGTTCTGCAACACAGCACAACAGACCGTGCAAAAGGATCGTTGTTGATGCTTTTATTAAAAAAATGTAAACAACAGCCATCTTTATTTACACTATGAGCTAACTGTCTGAGATGGGTAAAACCAATCCCAAAGGGCCCTTACAAACAGTAGATTATGCTACATTTTCCTTGTTTAAATCCACAATGTTTTGTTTTTTTTTAATGCACTCTACCTCCCCACCCTTATACCCTTTCTACCCAATACGGTAGACGTACACCTGATGCCTTTGTCACACATTACATGCACCCAACCCCTTCCCTGCAGTCAGCTAGATTTCCCTCGCAATAAACGTGGGTGGGTAGGTACCGGAGAAGGGAAACCTGAAAAGAGGAAGTGGCTGCTTTCCTGCATTCTGCCTCAGGGTCTTACTGCCCACCCGCCTCTTTTCGTTGCTGTGTTTGCTCAAACGGAACAAAGAGCAGGGAAAGCCCCTCCCCTCCAGGCAGAGAGGGAGAGAGAGAGGGGGGCGCCCTCCACGAGTTGTCGAGTTGTCGAGTTGTCGAGCTTGGGCAACGGCCACTCCCCAGGCTGCAGCGCTTGGCCAGGCGCCGCGCTTGCATGCCTGGCCGCGCCCAGCTCGCCTCAGCGCAGCGCGCGGAAAACAGAAGCAGTGGCGGAGACGACGACCCCCCACCCCAACCAAGCCTCGATTGCTTGTCCCTTCCCTCTGGACTCGCGCCCCCCCCCCCCCAGGTGTTGCGCCAGGTGCGGCTGGCACCCCTGGCACCCCCCACGCCACGCCACTGGACCTCCCCACCCTCCTCCTCCTCCCTTCCACATAACTGGCTGTGTCACCTTGCCTGCCAATCATACCTCCCTTTGAACTGAAGCAGATTTCCATCCCTCTTTGTGCCAGTTCTGGAGTCTAAAAGCCGAGGACCTAAATCAGCCAAAGGAAAATGACACCCTTCCTACCCACGCAAAAATGCAACTTTCATTGGTCTGTTTGCTACTGGACGTGGGTTTGTTTTTTTTCCTTTTGGTTTAAGAAGCGAAGCAATAGCTCATTTGCTTGCGAGTGTGGGAGTCTGCAATTCTTGGTGTTCCAGGGCTTTTTGCAAGTTGGAGTTGCCTCCAGTCCAGCCCGGATGTAAGAACAGTCCTTCTGGATTAGACCAATGGATGATCTAGTCCAGCACCTTGTTCCCCATAGTTGCCCAGCAGAGGCTCACAACAAGCCCATAAGCAGGACCTGAGTGCAATGGCCCTCTCCCACTCATATTCCCAAGCAGGGCCGGACCTCTGATGAGCCAGAGTGAGGCAGCTGCCTCAGGCGGCCGATGCTGAGGTGAGGGGATTGAGCTGGGAGTGGCCTGTGGCCTGGCCTGTACCCCTACGTTAGCTGACTGCTCTCAAGTGCAGGGAAAGCTCCTGTCCTTTCCAAAGTACTTGGAAGAAGATTCAACAGTCAATCCAATTGGCTTCGGTACAGGAAAGATTTGGGGGTGTTTTACTGTTTTGGATGTTTCAATTTGCTGGGAGCGCCCAGAATGGCTGGGGCAACCCAGTCCGATGGACAGCATAGAAATCTCAAGGTTGAATTTGTCTGATTTCCTTTCAGAGCCATTCAAGTTGGTACTTTTCTTTTCCTTTTTTAAAAGATATTTATTAAGGTTTTAAACAGTAAAATGAACTTCACAGTCTAAACGAAAAAAGAAAAAAAGAAAAGAAAAACACCATCACAATCACTTAAAAAACAGAAAAATACAGTAAAACACACAAAAAAACACAAAAGAAAAAAGACATTAAAGAAAAAAAGATAAAAAGCCAATTTCTTACTTATTATTTTCTTAACCCTCCTTCCAGACTCCCTCACATCTCCCTTTTCTGTGTTCCCTTTTACACAATCTTGTTCAGCAGTGCCTCCCCCTCTTTCAAATCTTATTTTGTGTTATACGTTTCAACTATTATGTCTCCAATTTTTCCCTTTATATCAATTTATTTAAATTTGACATAATATTATTCTATCTTTACCCTTAGTCTTATGAAACATTTTTACATATTCCTTTCCACTGTATCACTAATGCCATATTATCTTTATATCCTGCATCATTTTAACATTCATACATTTTGCAATGCTTTTGCAGGTAGTCTTTAAATTTCTTCCAGTCCTCTTCCACTGACTCTTCTCCCAGGTCTCAGATTCTGCCAGTCATTTCTGCCAATTCCATGTAGTCTATCACTTGCATCTGCCATTCTTCTAGAGTGGGCAAATCTTTTGTCTTCCAGTGTTTTGTGATGAGTATTCTTGCTGCTGTTGTTGCATACATAAAAAAGGTTCTATCCTTCTTTGACACCATTTGGCCAGCAATGCCCAAAAGGAAGGCCTCTGGTTTCTTAGGGAAGGTATATTTAAATACCTTTTTCAGTTCATTATATATCATTTCCCAGAAAGCCTTGACCCTTGGGCACGTCCACCAAAGGTGAAAGAATGTTCCCTCAGTTTCTTTACATTTCCAACACTTATTATCTGGCAAATGGTTTATCTTTGCAAGCTTGACTGGGGTCATGTACCACCTGTATATCATTTTCATAATATTTTCTTTTAAGGCATTACATGCCGTAAATTTCACACCAGTGGTCCATAACCGTTCCCAGTCAGCAAACATAATATTGTAGCCAATGTCTTGTGCCCATTTTATCATAGCTGATTTGACCGTTTCATCCTGAGTGTTCCATTTTAACAGCAAGTTATACATTCTTGAAAGTACCTTAGTTTTAGGTTCTAACAATTCTGTTTCTAGTTTCGATTTTTCCACCTGGAAGCCTGTTTTTTTATCCACATTAAAGACCTCTCTAATTTGACGATAATGTAACCAATCTCGCACTTTGTCTTTTAGTTTCTCAAAACTCTGCAATCTCCATGTGTCTCCATCTTTTTCTATTATCTCCCAATATTTTGGCCACTTGGCCTCCATATTGAGTCTTTTCTGAGCCTTAGCTTCCATTGGTGACAACCACCTTGGAGTCTTATTTTCTAATAAATCCTTGTATCTTGTCCAGACATTAAACACTGCTTTCCTGACAATATGGTTCTTAAATGCTTTATGAGCTTTAACCTTGTCGTACCACAGATATGCATGCCACCCAAATACATTGTTGAACCCTTCCAAATCCAAAATGTCATTGTTTTCAAGAAGTAGCCATTCTTTCAACCAGCAGAATGCTGCTGATTCATAGTACAACTTCATGTCTGGCAGGGCAAATCCCCCCCTTTCTGTAGCATCAGTCAATATTTTAAATTTTATTCTGGGCTTTTTGCCCTGCCAGACAAATTTAGAAATATCTCTCTGCCACCTCTTGAAACAATCCATCCTGTCCACAATCTGCAAAGTCTGAAACAAAAACAGCATTTTTGGCAATACATTCATCTTTATAGCAGCAATTCGACCCAACAAGGAAAGCTTCAATTTTGACCAAATTTCTAGATCCTTTTTAACTTCTAGCCAACATTTTTCATAATTATCTTTAAATAGATTCAAGTTTTTAGCTGTCATGTTAATCCCTAGATATTTCACTTTTTTAACCACATTTAACTCTGTCTCCTTCTGAAACCTTTCTTTTTCCATAGTTGTCAAATTTTTTCCCCAAAACCTTAGTTTTCTGCTTGTTTAATTTAAATCCCGCCACCCGACCAAATTCTTGAATCAGTTCTAGAACCCTTTTCAAGTTGGTACTTTTCAGCACCTAGGGGTGTAGTGGCATCTGGACCATGGACCTCTCAGCTGGTGACTTGTGGGAGTCAGTCTGCAGCTCACCACACCTCAGCCAGTGGGATGTATCACCAGAGATTACAGAACCCCAGCCGAGTCTTCAGAGATGTCCTGCTCTCAGCAGAACAGCTTCTTCCAGAGCAGTGGCGGAGCAGGGTGGGGGCGGTCCGCACCTGTGGGGGGGGGGGGACATTCACTGTAGGCTTGGGAAGCTGGGGGTCGTGGGTGGGCACTCCCGGCTGGAGGAGGCAGGCAGGGGAGAGGACGGGAAGGAGGCAGGTGAGCAAAGAACGGAGGGGGGCAGGAAGGGGAGAGGAAGGAAGCGGGATCGGTGGGTGCGCCTTTCATTCTGCCTGGAAGACCAGCGCCTACAGCTGGACTATCAAGTGGATTGAAAGGGTCACTTTGGGGGCAGCGCTGCAAATGCAGAAGGGATCTTGGCCGGTTTCTAAACAGGGAAAGTGAGTTTCCCTCTGACAAACGCTTTCTGCCTCCCCTCTGCAAAGCTCCACATGTTTCCGCCCCACCCTGTCCTCAGCCAACCCCCCACTTAGAAGCCACTCTTGGGTTATTGACTTCTGTGTGCTTGTGTATCTGTGTCTCCCGTGTGGGGTTCCTCTCTGCGTAAAGTCTTCAAGCTGTGCCTGTGTGCGCCTGACAAATCGGCCCCATTGCCTTTCCCTCGTCAAAATTTATCTTTCCCCCCACCTCCAGTCTCCATTGTTGTGTGTCCTGGCTGAGAGGAAAAACAGAAGACGGGGGGCCATCGGTCAGGGATAGTCTACTTGAGATTCCTGCATTGCCCCAGGGGGGTTGGCTTGATGACCCTCAGGGGTCCCTTCCAACTCCACTCTTCTCTGGTGCAGGCTTGTGCAGAGTTTTAGGTACAAGTTGGGTGCAAGGGGTGCAGCCCATCTTATGCACCGCCGGCTCGGGAAGAAGTCCCACTGATCATGATGAGACTCGCAGGCGAGTAGATTGCTGCTGTGCAGGCCTGCTGTTGAAATCAATGTTTTCCTTTTCAGAGCATGGTGAAACCCCCATGACTAAAACCTCCCCTTCCGTAGTTTCTGTCAGGAGTTCAGCCTACACTCGAGTAGCACCCTGGCAGAGACACGTGCCCGACTGGCATGTTCCCTCCCTCCTGGTCGATCGTTTGGGAGCTTCATAAGCTTGCTTCAGCCCGAACATCACAGCGACCGATGCCAAGCGACACCGGCACACTTAGGGATCCGCAGAGTTTGTGGATCATGCGTGACAGACCTCAGCAACTCAGCATTTTGGCTAATCGACTTTATTTACATGTAAACACACACACGGAGCACTGCAACATGGCTCCCTCTCTCTCGAGCATCAGACAGCAAAGAGAAAAAGCACAAAGGACAATAGTCCCACTTCACGGAACACAGGGACACAAACATCCTGTCGCTGTCACTTCCCACTCTGTGGAGTCAAAACATAGACAACAACCCCATGACTGCAATCATGGAGCTGGAATTCTCACAGTTTCAAGCGCTCCCACAGGTTCCGCAGAATATCTGTACTGCATGGTTTAGTGTGGCAGCACCTGCCCTTTGGAACTCCCCGCCTCTTGCAACAAAGCACGTGCCTTTGCTAGACGCTTTTCAGGCACCTGCTAAAAGCATGCTTGTTTAGGCAAGCATACCTAGAAGCTTAGGAAGTTGAAGTAATTTTCATCTCTTTTAATATTTTAGCTTTTGTATGTCTTAAAGTAGGATTGTTGATTTTTCTTGATTTTACTGCTGTGGTGGTTTTTTTGTTTTTTGTTTTGGTAAACCACTTTGCAGGCTTTTTAAAATAAATTTTATTAAATAAAGAAGCAATACATAGAACTAAGAATAGAAATATATAGGGAAATATATACCCCCCCCCCATTTTCTTTATTTTTCCTTCTCCTCCTCCTGCTGCTGCCCCTCCTCCTCCTCCTCGTGTTCCTCACCTGAAGGAAAAGCCAAAGAACCACCATTAACATTGGTGCCTGGTATGTGCAACCATATGCTGTATTTTTATTCTTTTTGGCAAGAAAATGGGCACAGAAGGAGGCAGCAAACCTTTGTGCCCTTCAGAGGCACATGCACAGTCTGCTACTGGCCTCTGGTCTCCTGCGCATGGGGTGGGGGTGGGGGGGAGGCCACCCCTTCCACGCAGCGAAGGCGACCCTGGCATGGCTACCAGCTGCCCACAAAGGCGCACTGAACTGGGCTCCAGACTGTGGTGGGACTCCCCTAAGCCCCAGCCAACATGGCCGGGGCTCATCATGGATGATGGGACTTGAAACCCATTGGGAGGGAGGGCCATGTGAAGACAGGATTCTCAAAAATACCTCTGGCTTGCGGCTCCTGGAGTGTTGCTGGCAACGCCTGGAGTTTCTCTTCAAGCTCCTGGAGCTTCACACGGAATACTTGAGCTTCCTTAAATACTGTTTCAGCTGCATGCCACACCTCAGCCAAAATCACTGCTTTAACTCAGAAAAAGAAGGGAGCATCTGTGCATGTCATTCCGGTCAAGTTGCACCAAAGTGGGACTTGTTCATCTGAGCTCCACAGGCTGGTTTTTTTAATTGTTTGACTGGGGTTGTTTGTTGGTTTTTCTTTAATTTGGGGCAAGGACTTTTTATGTGCCCTTTCCATCCCCAAGAGCCAGCACTGTAAATCAGTTTTAAGGGAGTCTTACAACCACAGCTGCCGCCACCCCCCAACATCACCAGCAGTTACACATACAGGCTTTTAAAACTTATTTAATATCTTTTTAAAAAAGTTAACCTTGTAATTCCTAAATCATTTTAAACACTTTGAAATACTTTCTAAAATTCTGCTTTTTAACTTTTATGTAAATGATGCAATAAAGGTAAAGGTAAAGGTACCCCTGCCCGTATGGGCCAGTCTTGACAGACTCTGGGGTTGTGCGCCCATCTCACTCAAGAGGCCGGGGGCCAGCGCTGTCCGGAGACACTTCCGGGTCACGTGGCCAGCGTGACAAAGCTGCATCTGGCGAGCCAGCGCAGCACACAGAAACGCCGTTTACCTTCCCGCCAGTAAGCGGTCCCTATTTATCTACTTGCACCCGGGGGTGCTTTCGAACTGCTAGGTTGGCAGGCGCTGGGACCGAGCAGCGGGAGCGCACCCCGCCGTGGGGATTCGAACCGCCGACCTTTCGATCGGCAAGCCCTAGGCGCTGAGGCTTTTACCCACAGCGCCACCCGCGTCCCTAAAAATGATGTAAGAAAGGAACCCAGATATTTCCCTGTTTCAGTTTTATCCCATAATGTATCCATTTTGCTACATGCCAACGATACGGTGTTGTTAGCACAAACGCAAGTGGCTATGAGGCGATTACTAAAGAACTTTGGGAGACTGTGTCGTAACAAAGATTTGAATACAAATTATTCCAAGACAAAAGCCGTAGTATTGGGGGCACAGCCCAGGAAGCAGAAATGGCTCCTAAATGGACAAGCCATTGAACAAGCCAGGCATTTCAACTACAGGGGTACCTCTGGTTGCGAACGGGATCCGTTCCGGAGCCCCGTTCACATCATGAGCAGAACGCAACCCGCCTCTGCGCGTGTGGCGATTTGCCGCTTCTGCGCATGCGTGTGACGTCATTCTGAGCGTCTGCACATGCGCGAGCAGCGAAACCTGGAAGTAACCCGTTCTGTTACTTCTGGGTCACCGCGGGACGCAACCTGAAAAGACGTAACCTGAACCGAGCGGAAGAAGAGGTATGACTGCATTTGAGGATTTGCTTCTCTGATAGGAGTACTGGGTCTCATCAGATGACAGCCTCGGCCTTGAAGGCATCAAGATCTGCACAAGCAATTCTTAGCTTTACCAGAACTGAAGGCGGCAATGGGATTGCCCCTGCTCCGAGAAGATATACAGAGGTACCTCGGAAGTCAAACGGAATCCATGCCAGAAGTCCGTTTGACTTCCAAAACATTCGGAAACCAAGGCGCGGCTTCCGATTGGCTGCAGGAGCTTCCTGCACTCAATCCGAAGCCGCGGAAGCCCCGTCGGACATTTGGGCTCCAAAGAACATTCACAAACCGGAACACTCACTTCCGGGTTTGTGGCGTTCGGGAGCCAAATCATTCGAGTCGCAAGGTGTTTGGGATCCAAGGTACGACTGTATTGGTAAGGCGCCCCCACAGGTAACATGGGGGGGGGGGAATGATAGGGGGGATCGGGAGAGACAGGGAAGCCCGGAGGGAACGCCCCACCTAGCCCAGCTCCGACCCCAAGCCAATATCACCAGCGGCTGGAGCAAAAGAGCAGAGGAACCGCGCACCAGGGACCGGCTGGGGGCTAGAAGAACGTGGCGTGGACCCTCCCCTGCCACTGCAGGGGGGCACAGCAAAAACCATGCTTTATGTTATTGAGTTTATTTTCAGTCCATTTCTTATCCGTATTTTAAAGCCCTATGAACCCAGGTAGGCGGCCTGAACCATTGGAGCCCATTTCCTGGAACCGCCACCTCAGCCCTGATCTAGGGACCCAACACCAAGCCCTGGGGGTCCCACAGGAGCATTCAAACTGCCCCTTTTTCTTGTTCCCTAATCTATCTCTCTCTCTCTCTCTCTCTCTCTCCTCCTTCTTCTTTAGTTATACACACAACCCTCCCTTTTTTATGAATACATTATTACTCATTATTCATCCATTTCTATTCACTTCTTACTCATTTACTCATTTTCATTATTATTACTCATTTTTCTCTTTTTTTAAAAAAAAGTTTTTTTAAATTTTTCATTAAAGAATTCTATATATATATCTACTTTTCCAACTCCACTCCCCCCTTTTTCTATTTACTTATTACAATGGTGTTTTTTTCTTTTCCTTCTATTTTCTGAACAAACAAACTATTTTCAGTAGGATTTTTTCTGTTTTCTTTTTCTTTCTTTCTTCTTTTTCTCTCTATCTCTTTTCTCTCTTCCTTATCTTTTCTTTTCCATCTTGTCTTTTGTCTCACACTACAACTTGAACCACCACAGCGACTTTTGATTTTTAAATAGAATTCCATTAGCCTTTACATTTTTAGCTTTTGACTCTTATCTGCAAATTCCCAACCCCACCTCCCCACCTTAACACTGGGAGGGCCATGTCCCCGGAATTTGTGAAGACGGGATTCTCAAAAATACCTCTTCCTTGCGGATCCTGGAGTATTGCAGGGAATGGCTGGAGTTTTTCTACAGGCTCCTGGACCTTCATAGGCAATGCTTGATCATCCTTAAGTACTGTTTCCGCCCCCGTCTTAGGACTATTGGGCGCCTTCTTCAGTATTTCAACATCCTGGAGAGGACAGACACTTCCTGCTAGACATTTACTCCAGACATTTAGAGAAGGCACAGAGGCACTGGTTGAAGAAGTTGGGAATGAGCAGACAGTGCTATTGCTGAGAAGGAGCTCCACCCCAGGGTGCTAAAGAGCTCTTTCCCTAGCCTGCAGGTGCCAGAAGGCCAAGCGCTGGTGTTGCAGTGGTGGTACTTCAGAGGCGTATGAGAAAAGGCTGCTCTGGATTCTGGGTATATAAATGGCCTTGCCTGAAGCTGTGGATTGTGCTCTGCATTAGCAGAGAGGCTCTACTTAGTTGCAAATGAAGCACATTTCAGTTATTATAGAAACCGGTGTTTCCATGCATGCTTGTTCAGGAACTCTGTGAACTAGACAGCCGCTGTTTTAAACTGGCCCTTTTTCTGGCAGGTTAAACGATTAAAGTTGACTTGATTAACTTCATCCGCCAACTACCCTTCTAAGCAACCAGAGCAATTACAAATAAAAGGCTCCCCAACCATGCGCTATCCCTATCTGCAAGCAAGCTCTCCCACAAAGTGGGGGGGGGGGGCAGGGGACCCCCGCTGCTGTGCTTTGCCTCAACGCCCCAAAGACAAGCCGTCCAGCTGGAGAAAAGGGGGGAGGGGTGTACGCCACAGGAACGGCCAAGAACGCTGTTTTTTGCTCAGCAATGAGGCGTTAAAGCAGACATACCTTCCTCTGGGTCTGCTCTCTCGGGTCGGGCTCTCCCTCTCCTCAGCGGCGGCTGCAGCAAGGTCGGGGCACCCCCCCCCCCAGCCAGCGGATTGGCTGGCTGGAATGTCCCCGGATTTAATTAATGTCCCCAGATGTAGTCGGGACCTCCGATGCTGCTTGCTGTCATGGTGTCAGCCATGTTGCAGTGCAGGAAGTCCCCAGGCGTAAATCCGGGGACATTCCGGGGACAAATTTCTGCCGGGGACAGATTGCTGAATCCGGGGACTCTTCCCTGGCAACCCGGGACGCCTGGTAAGCCTCCTTCTGGCCTTACCTGAGCAGCAAGTGCAGCTTGCCCTGGATCACCGTGGATCCCTTCAGCTGCCATCAAGCTCCCAGGTGTGGATCTGTTGTCCTGACCTGATTTTTAAATAGAATTCCATTAGCCTTTACCTTTTAAACTTTTGACTCTTATCTGCAAACTCGCAGCCCCACCTCCCCACCTTAACACTGGGAGGGCCATGTCCCCGGAATTTGTGAAGACAGGATTCTCAAAAATACCTCTGGCTTGCGGCTCCTGGAGTGTTGCTGGCAACGCCTGGAGTTTCTCTTCAAGCTCCTGGAGATTCACACTGAATGCTTGAGTTTCCTGAAATACTGTTTCAGCTGCATGCCACACCTCAGCCAAAAGAGCTGCTATCACTGAGAAAAAGAAGGGAGCATCTGTGCATGTCATTCCGGTCAAGTTGCACCAAAGTGGGACTTGTTCATCTGAGCTCCAAAGGCTGGTTTTTTTAATTGTTTGACTGGGGTTGTTTGTTGGTTTTTCTTTAATTTGGGACAAGGCCTTTTTATGTGCCCTTTCAATCCCCAAGAGCCAGCACTGTAAATCAGTTTTAAGGGAGTCTTAGAAGCACAGCTGCCGCCACCCCCCAACATCATCAGCAGTTACACATACAGGCTTTTAAAACTTATTTAATATCTTTTAAAAAAAGTTAACCTTGTAATTCCTAAATCATTTTAAACACTTTGAAATACTTTCTAAAATTCTGCTTTTTAACTTTTATGTAAATGATGTAATAAAGGAACCCAAATGGCCAGATATTTCCCTGTTTCAGTTTTATCCCATAATGTATCCATTTTGCTACATGCCAACGATACGGTGTTGTTAGCACAAACGCAAGTGGCTATGAGGTGATTACTAAAGAACTTTGGGAGACTGTGTTGTAACAAAGATTTGAATACAAATTATTCCAAGACAAAAGCCGTAGTATTGGGGGCACAGCCCAGGAAGCAGAAATGGCTCCTAAATGGACAAGCCATTGAACAAGCCAGGCATTTCAACTACAGGGGTACCTCTGGTTGCGAACGGGATCTGTTCCAGAGCCCCGTTCGCATCATGAGCAGAACGCAACCCGCCTCTGCGCGTGTGTGGGTCGCGATTTGCTGCTTCTGCGCATGCGCGGGACGTCATTCTGAGCGCCTGCACATGCGCGAGCAGCGAAACCTGGAAGTAACCCGTTCCGTTACTTCCTGGTCGCCGCGGGACACAATTCTCAAAAATACCTCTTCCTTGCGGCTCCTGGAGTATTGCAGGGAATGGCTGGAGGTTTTCTTCAAGCTCCTGGACCTTCATACGCAATGCTTGATCATCCTTAAATACTGTTTCCGCCCCCGTCTTAGGGCTATTGGGCGCCTTCTTCAGTATTTCAACATCCTGGAGAGGACAGACACTTCCTGCTAGACATTTACTCCAGACATTTACAGAAGGCACAGAGGCACTGGTTGAAGAAGTTGGGAATGAGCAGACAGTGCTATTGCTGAGAAGGAGCTCCACCCCAGGGTGCTAAAGAGCTCTTTCCCTAGCCTGCAGGTGCCAGAAGGCCAAGCGCTGGTGTTGCAGTGGTGGTACTTCAGAGGAGTATGAGAAAAGGCTGCTCTGGATTCTGGGTATATAAATGGCCTTGCCTGAAGCTGTGGATTGTGCTCTGCATTAGCAGAGAGGCTCTACTTAGTTGCAAATGAAGCACATTTCAGTTATTATAGAAACCGGTGTTTCCATGCATGCTTGTTCAGGAACTCTGTGAACTAGACAGCCGCTGTTTTAAACTGGCCCTTTTTCTGGCAGGTTAAACGATTAACGTTGACTTGATTAACTTCATCCGCCAACTACCCTTCTAAGCAACCAGAGCAATTACAAATAAAAGGCTCTCCAACCGTGCGCTATCCCTATCTGCAAGCAAGCTCTCCCACAAAGTGGTGGGGGGGGGGACAGGGGATCCCCTCTGCTGTGCTTTGCCTCAACGCCCCAAAGACAAGCCGTCCAGCTGGAGAAAAGGGGGGAGGGGTGTACGCCACAGGAACGGCCAAGAACGCTGTTTTTTGCTCAGCAATGAGGCGTTAAAGCAGACATACCTTCCTCTGGGTCTGCTCTCTCGGGTCGGGCTCTCCCTCTCCTCAGCGGCGGCTGCAGCAAGGTCGGGGCACCCCCCCCCCCCAGCCAGCGGATTGGCTGGCTGGAATGTCCCCGGATTTAATTAATGTCCCCAGATGTAGTCGGGACCTCCGATGCTGCTTGCTGTCATGGTGTCAGCCATGTTGCAGTGCAGGAAGTCCCCAGGCGTAAATCCGGGGACATTCCGGGGACAAATTTCTGCCGGGGACAGATTGCTGAATCCGGGGACTGTCCCTGGCAACCGGGGACGCCTGGTAAGCCTCCTTCTGGCCTTACCTGAGCAGCAAGTGCAGCTTGTCCTGGATCACCGTGGATCCCTTCAGCTGCCATCAAGCTCCCAGGTGTGGATCTGTTGTCCTGACCTGATTTTTAAATAGAATTCCATTAGCCTTTACCTTTTAAACTTTTGACTCTTATCTGCAAACTCGCAGCCCCACCTCCCCACCTTAACACTGGGAGGGCCATGTCCCCGGAATTTGTGAAGACAGGATTCTCAAAAATACCTCTGGCTTGCGGCTCCTGGAGTGTTGCTGGCAACGCCTGGAGTTTCTCTTCAAGCTCCCAGAGCTTCACAAGGAATGTTTGAGTTTCCTTAAATACTGTTTCAGCTCCTTGCCACACCCCAGCCAAAAGAGCTGCTATCACTGAGAAAAAGAAGGGAGCATCTGTGCATGTCATTCCGGTCAAGTTGCACCAAAGTGGGACTTGTTCATCTGAGCTCCACAAGCTGGTTTTTTTAATTGTTTGACTGGGGTTGTTTGTTGGTTTTTCTTTAATTTGGGACAAGGCCTTTTTATGTGCCCTTTCAATCCCCAAGAGCCAGCACTGTAAATCAGTTTTAAGGGAGTCTTACTACCACAGCTGCCGCCACCCCCCGACATCATCAGCAGTTACACATACAGGCTTTTAAAACTTATTTAGTATCTTTTTTAAAAAGTTAACCTTGTAATTCCTAAATCATTTTAAACACTTTGAAATACTTTCTAAAATTCTGCTTTTTAACTTTTATGTAAATGATGTAATAAAGGAACCCAAATGGCCAGATATTTCCCTGTTTCAGTTTTATCCCATAATGTATCCATTTTGCTACATGCCAACGATACGGTGTTGTTAGCACAAACGCAAGTGGCTATGAGGCGATTACTAAAGAACTTTGGGAGACTGTGTCGTAACAAAGATTTGAATACAAATTATTCCAAGACAAAAGCTGTAGTATTGGGGGCACAGCCCAGGAAGCAGAAATGGCTCCTAAATGGACAAGCCATTGAACAAGCCAGGCATTTCAACTACAGGGGTACCTCTGGTTGCGAACGGGATCTGTTCCGGAGCCCCGTTCGCATCATGAGCAGAACGCAACCCGCCTCTGCGCGTGTGTGGGTCGCGATTTGCCGCTTCTGCGCATGCGCGGGACGTCATTCTGAGCGCCTGCACATGCGCGAGCAGTGAAACCTGGAAGTAACCCGTTCCGTTACTTCCTGGTCGCCGCGGGACACAATTCTCAAAAATACCTCTTCCTTGCGGCTCCTGGAGTATTGCAGGGAATGGCTGGAGGTTTTCTTCAAGCTCCTGGACCTTCATACGCAATGCTTGATCATCCTTAAATACTGTTTCCGCCCCCGTCTTAGGGCTATTGGGCGCCTTCTTCAGTATTTCAACATCCTGGAGAGAACAGACACTTCCTGCTAGACATTTACTCCAGACATTTACAGAAGGCACAGAGGCACTGGTTGAAGAAGTTGGGAATGAGCAGACAGTGCTATTGCTGAGAAGGAGCTCCACCCCAGGGTGCTAAAGAGCTCTTTCCCTAGCCTGCAGGTGCCAGAAGGCCAAGCGCTGGTGGTGCAGTGGTGGTACTTCCGAGGAGTATGAGAAAAGGCTGCTCTGGATTCTGGGTATATAAATGGCCTTGCCTGAAGCTGTGGATTGTGCTCTGCATTAGCAGAGAGGCTCTACTTAGTTGCAAATGAAGCACATTTCAATTATTATAGAAACCGGTGTTTCCATGCACTATCCCTATCTGCAAGCAAGCTCTCCCACAAAGTGGGGGGGGGGGGACAGGGGATCCCCTCTGCTGTGCTTTGCCTCAACGCCCCAAAGACAAGCCGTCCAGCTGGAGAAAAGGGGGGAGGGGTGTATGCCACAGGAACGGCCAAGAACGCTGTTTTTTGCTCAGCAATGAGGCGTTAAAGCAGACATACCTTCCTCTGGGTCTGCTCTCTCGGGTCGGGCTCTCCCTCTCCTCAGCGGCGGCGGCTGCAGCAAGGTCGAGGCACCCCCCCCCCCCGCCAGCGGATTGGCTGGCTGGAATGTCCCCGGATTTAATTAATGTCCCCAGATGTAGTTGGGACCGCCGATGCTGCTTGCTGCCATGGCGTCAGCCATGTTGCAGCGCAGGAAGTCCCTAGGCGTAATTCTGGGGACATTCCGGGGACAAATTTCTGCCGGGGACAGATTGCTGAATCCGGGGACTCTCCCTGGCAACCGGGGACGCCTGGTAAGCCTCCTTCTGGCCTTACCTGAGCAGCAAGTGCAGCTTGTCCTGGATCACCATGGATCCCTTCAGTTGCCGTCAAGCTCCCAGGTGTGGATCTCTTGTCCTGGCCTGAATACAAAAGAAGTGATTTTACATCTCCATTCCAACACGAAACGAAAGCCCAGAGCCTGGCTTCATGCTCCCCCTCATCTGGCATATGGTCACTTCCAGCCCAAGAGGACTGCTTGTATGACAGAGAGCTTTTCTGTGGAGTGCTGCCTCCCTCTGCTGGTGCAAGCTGTTTCTCCAGCAGACAAATGCTTCCTGGTTGATTGGAAGTGGCCACCCCTCTTTCCCGAACCCATACCATATGCATCCCGACCCCAACTATCAGGATTTGCCATCTGGCCTGACTCTACAGTGCTGCTGATACACAAGATAGGCAATAGCCTGCCACTCACTAACCTAACTGCAGCCTTGCAGGAAAAGAATATAAGAGCAGCCAGATATTTTGTAGTCCAGCCTATTCACATAAGCAGACCAGTCCCCTCAGCGCACACCCTCCTACGCAAAACCAAATCAGCTCACCGCCATAAACTGGGCCTCTTTCTCCTGCTTCACTTCTGAGATATTTCAGGGCAGGCTGGATTAAAGTCGGCTCACATTCCTGGCAAGGCTGTTTTCGTCCACGGAGTTTGTTCTATGAGACACATGAGCCAAATAGCCGAGGAGACAGTTTTTTAGCTGCCTGTCATTCATACACTTTATACTGAAAGGATTTCAGGGGCAGATGCTCTTTTTCTGCATGGAGGGTGGGGGTTTCCAAAGGAGCACTATTCAGACCTGCATTCATGGCTTATGAGTCGTAGCCGTGTGACAACTGCACATCATGCTGATGTGTTGAAGGGCTGATGTTGCACTTCCAGGTAGAAGAGCTCGTTGGCATTATTTTAGGCTCTGTGTCAATTGACTTTGTGACATGATGGGGGGGGGGGAGTTCTTATTTTTAGAGTATTTGCCTGCAACCTATTATGTGGGAATCTCAAGGTACTTTACAACTAGGTCCGAAAATAGGCAAACATTGAAATGCAGCAGAATAAACAGGCCTACAGTAAAAAAATATCCTTCAAAGCCCATATTGGCTGGCAGCAGCATCCCCCCAAGTCCATGATGGATAAACACTTTCCCCACATGGAGCAGAATTGCACCCATGTTGGCAAAGGCCTCCTTTCTAGAAGGGGGAGCAGAGGCTGCCCGCACCCACTGCTCTCTTCTCCCAGGCATCTGAAGAGACAAACGGCTCCCCTTCTCTACCTATGTGCCACAAGCCTGAATTGCAAGACCGTTCCCACTTTGGGGCAACAGGGAACAAACATGCAGAGGACGAGTTCTGAGGCTCCCCCGACCAAGCCATTTCCCTGGGCCCACCTGCCAGCCTGCTGCTGGCTGGCTGCCCACCCACAGGAAAACGGCACGATTCTCCCCACCAACAGGACATAACAAGAAGATGGGCACTATAACATAGGACTTCCTAACTTGTGAGTTCTGATGAGCCGCTGCTGCTTCCCCAGTTTAAAGGATGGCGGCTCAGGTGAGCCATTAAGCTAGAAGGAGGAAAAGGACCGACCCCGGGATGGGCTGTCTGCCTTCCTTTTGCCTTCCACCTCACGACATCCTTCCCCAGCCTGGTGCACTCCAGGTGTTCTGGGGCTCCATCTCTCACCAGGCCCAGGCGGTATGGCCAGGGGTCAGGGATGGGGGCAGTTGTCCAAAGCAGCTGGAGAGACTCAAGGAGGGCATTACAGCCTCAAAGCCCTTTCCCTACCTCTCAATCTGGACTTACCTGGCCTTGCCCCTGGCCGCCTTTAGCCAGATCAGCTGTGCTCGGAGCTGGGACAGACCCCTCTGGAGACTTAGAGGTAGAGGAAACAGCCTGGGTCCCCGCAAAGGTGATCACACTTTTCCTACTCCCAGACTGCAGGCTAGAGAACGTCGCTGCAAGCTGGTGACCCGTTCCCTGGGTGGTGCACTGGGAAGAAGAAACCTCCTCCAGAGACGGGAGGGAAGCACTTTGGCCAGTGCCATGGGGCCTTTCTTCGGAAAGCTGCTCGGGGACCTGCAATGGAGCACTGCCCAAGGAGGAGGAAATGTGGGAGGCCTGCTGGGAAGGCTGCTGGGACCCCGACGCTTCCTGGCTAAGGGAAGCAGCTCTTCCAGTGGTATCTCTGGGAACAGAGGGCATCGAAGTGAGCTGGAAATGAGAAGGCTCAGCCAGGTGGGAGCCGGAGGTCTCTGGGGTCGCACCCAGGGATTCGCCGGGCGAACTTTTCTTCTCCATTCTGTGGACACGAAGGCAAGTCTTCTGAGCACTGTACCAGCTGGTTTCAAAGGCTATTTTTTATGAAAGCTTGAAAAACAAAGAAAACACAATATACAGAAATCAGTGTCAGATATCAAGCATTTTGAAAACATAAAAATGAAAAGAAACAGAAGACGAAAAGCTTTCTTCTTTGTTGCAAAGTAATTCCCAAGAATAAGCCCAGAGTAGGTAGGCCTTTTTATTCCTGGGGAAATCACTGGCAATTTCATGCCAAATGCAGCAGAGGGAAGGGGCACAGGAGCTGCTATGAAACAGACGATCCTCAAATCACAGCTCTTTGATACAGGGATGGAATCAATCCTTTTGCACAAAATGAAACACCGTTTTTCAATTTGAAAACTGTTGAATGATCTTTACCTATCCTGGGAACAGTACATGAAGAACTACATGAAGATGATGTACAGATGGTATACAACACCAGTGCAGTTAGGGAAAATGTACAAAACTAGTTCAAATATATGTTGGAAGTGTAAGGAAAAGGAGGGAACATTTTATCATATGTGGTGGGAGTGTAAGGTAATTAAAACATTTTGGGAAATGATATACAATGAATTGAAGAAAATGTCCCATTTAACATTTGTTAAAAAACCTGAGGCATTTTTGTTGGGGATTGTAGGGAAAGATCTGCCAAAAAAGTTGAAAAACATCTTCATGTATGCGACAACGGCCGCGAGAGTTCTGGTTGCACAAGGATGGAAGACTGAAGAAACCCCAGCTAAAGAATCATGGCAAGAAAAGTTGATGGACTATGCAGAACTGGCAAAATTGACATATAAGCTACGGAACAAGGATAACTGTGACTTTAAAGATGAATGGGAACCTTTCGCAAAGTCTCTGAAGATGCAACAAAGCAAATTGGACTCCTTGGCAGGTTTTGAATAAACATCCACAATTTTTTTTTACTGATAATAATCAGCTAAACAGTTTGAGGATCTATACAACTTTGTAACATGCAGAAAATAGCAATATTAGAGAAACCAAAGACTGGAACTGAGGGAAGTCAGGAGGTGGGGTGGGGTGGGGTGGGGGTTCTGGGGGGGAGGGGGGAGGGAGGAAAAATGGGGGGGGATAAGGATATGTTTTTGGATAATATGTCTTGTTATACCTTTTATTTTTTTAATTTTTTTTAATATCCTGGGAATAGTACACCGCAGTGGTGGGCAGTTCCACAGACCCTCTTCCTCTGCTCAAAATGCATACAGACCCATCTTTGCGCAGGTAAGATCCAGACAAAAGGAGTCTGTTTTCAAAGTACCCGCGGAGGGGTTTAGACGGCTCCATCCTCTTGCCTCCCCCCCCCCCCATCACTGTTTCACTCCGGAAGGTGTCTCAGACCTGGGTGGAGCAGCCACAAATGACAGGCAAAGAGACAAGGTCCTGCCCAGATTCAGGCTTCCTCATGATCGTGTGGAATCTGTACACGTGTACACTAGTGATTTATCTGTACAGGATCGGACTTCATTTCAGCCAACCACATCCTTCCACTTCCCCCTCCCTCTTCCCCCGACAGCATACTAGAGTTCATATGGATTTCAAAGCATGCTTTCAGAACTTGTATGTGTTGGGAAACTGCCAGGGAGATATAGTCCATCATGGCCCCAAGCCGGCTGCCGGACTTCCATCGATCTCCCGTAGCCAGGCAGATCCAGCAGTTAGCGACACGAAGCCTCAGAAATAGATTGCCACATTCCAGGCTTGTGCACACTGTTCTTTATCAGCAGAACCACAGCCAGAAAGCTTGCACCGTAGAAGAGAGCATAATTTACAGACTTTATTTAGCGTTGAACAGAACAAAGAGAAAACATGACCGTTCTGTGTCAGTGTCTCCGACCGACTGAAATCGAAAGGAAACAGCAAGCATAAACATCCTGTGACTAGGACATGCGCAGACTCTGTGACTCTCAAAGCCTGCTCCCTCTTAAGGTGGAACGGAAATATCCTAACATCCTCCCCCTTTCCGTGTAACCTGTAGTACCTGTGGTTCACCCAATTGCAACCTCTGTGTGTAAACCTTAAGTTGTTCTTTGTTAACAACCTTAGACAACAGATCAGCAGGAATCTCATTTCCTGCCATGTAGGACACCCGAATCAGTCCTTTCTGAATACACTCTCTTGCACGATGTAGCTTAATCTGCAAGTACTTGGTTCTTTGCTTGCAACTCTCAGAGTTCAGCAAAGCCAAACACGATCTATTGTCTTGATACACTTGTATAGGACATTTCACAGAAACCCCGATGTCCTTAAACAGTTGCATCAACCATTCACAATCCATGAGTGAAAATGACAGAGCATTGAGTTCTGCTTCACAGGAACTTAGGCTCACTGTTGTTTGCTTCTTGCACAACCAGTCAAACAGGCAGTGGTTGTACATGTAGCACACACCAGAAGTGCTTGTACCATCCGTGGTGTCACTTCCAAAACTTGCATCTGCAAAGATTTCAAGACCTCCAGTCTTCTGACTGGTGAACCTCAGCCTGTAGTGCATAGTCCCTTTCAAATAGCGGGCTATGCGCTTCAGAGCTTTCCAATCCTGAACCGTAGGATTGTTGGCATGTCTGCTAAGCAGATTACAGCTTACAGCTATGTCAGGTCTTGAACATCTGGCAATGAAATTCAGCTTGCCTAGAACGCATCTGTACAGCGTTGTGTCAGAAAACGCTTCAGCAGTACTGTCTACCTGGTAACCTGTCACCATCGGTGTGTCTGCTGGGTTTGCATCAACCAAATTCAACTTGGTTAATACATCAGCAATTTTCTGTGTTTGGTGTACCAGAAAATTACCTGCTTGGTCCTTCTCCACCTGCAGAGAAAGATAGTTGGATACCTCACCAAGATCCTTCATGTCAAAGTGCTCCTTCAGCTGAGCTAGGGTGCTTTGATAGAAAGCCTGATTCTTCCAAAACATCAGAAGATCATCAACAAAACATAAACAATACAGTTTGTTTTGCCCCTCCTCCTTGACAAACACACATGGATCAGCTTTGCCCTGGTGAAAACCTAGAGAAAGCAACGTTTCAGTGAGTTTTGTGTTCCAACACCTAGCACTCTGCTTGAGACCATATAAGGATTTCCGCAGTTTACAGACCATTCCCTTCTGTATCTGCATCCCGTCTGGTGGAAGCATGAACAGCTCTTCGTTCAAAATCCCGTACAAAAAAGCTGTATTAATGTCGTGGTGGGAAACATGCAGTTTCTCCTCCGCAGCGATCTTGAGCATCAGCCGAATGCTCTCATATTTGACGGTGGGTGAGTAGGTCTCGTGGTAATCCTGTCCTGGTATCTGTGAAAAACCTCTGGCAACCAATCTGGCTTTGTGTCTGACAACCTTGCCATTCTGGTCTGTCTTGGCCTTGAAGACCCATTTGCTGCCAACCAGTCTCATACCTGGGACTACCGGTACCAGTTCCCAAGTTTGGTTCCTGTTTAAGGAATCAACTTCAGCCTTCATGGCATTAAGCCAAGGCTCAGCATCTTTAGAGGTTAACTCCTGAACCTCTTTGAAGCTTGAAGGTTCCCACACCTTCTCTGAGCTACTAAGAACAGCAGTTGCAGTCTTGGCAAACTCATCAGCAAATCTCTTAGGAGGTCTGCCTTTGGTCGCCCTTTCAGACCTACGTACTAGACGCAAGTCTTCTGGACTCATCTCCTCTTTCTTAGGAGAAAAATGACCAATGGTGAACAGTGGTTCTTCCAGTTCATTGTCAGACGCATCAGATGGTCTGACTGAGGCCTTTGCACTCTTGTAGTCTGCTGTGTCATCACTCTCACTGACATCAGCAGCAGCGCCGCCCACTGAACTGGAATCCGAACTCTGATCATCATCATCATCATCCTCATCCTCAGTTTCCTCAGCTTTCTCAGCATGAGATACACATTTCATGTGATACTTACAAGGTTTGATGTTCAAACCTTCAACCAATCCAGGCATCTTGGCCAGCGCCTGCCAAGACATGTGACAAAATCTTCGATGTGCATCATGAATGCATCCTGCATGAAGAACCTTGTTAGTTTGTGCAACACAACAAGAATCAGCATTAGACACAACAGCATTATCATCATAAGTTATACAGAATAAACCATCTATAAACTTTGCATGCAAAATGTCCTCTTTGCCTTTTCTGATGACACAGAAGCTCCTCTTGAAGGAAATCTGAAAACCACGTCCAGTAAGCTGCGGGACGCTCAACAAATTGCTTGCAGCTCCAGGAACATACAGAACATTACTGATGGTTGTATGCAAACTTGCAAGTTTCACAGTCCCTTCTCCTGCAATTTGCAACGTCCTTCCATCAGCCAGGTGGATCTCACCTTCCTGAGGCTTGAAGGAGATAAAGAGGTGCCGATCCTTTGAGATGTGGCGGGTACAGCCCGAATCAACAACAAAGCTGCCTTTGGCTGTTGGAGCAGCCTTCACAGCAAGCAAACCCTTGTTTTCCACTTGCTTGGGCTTTTGCAGCTTGCCCCCCTGCTGCTCCTGGCCAGCAGACGTGCCTTTAGCCTTTGGTGAAGCTGTGCCAGCAGACATAACCTTGTCTTCCACTGGCGTGGGCTTTTGCAGCTTGCCCCCCTGCTTCTGGTCAGCAGACGTGCCTTTAGCCTTTGGTGAAGCAGTGCCAGCTAACAAAACCTTGTTTTCCACTGGCGTGGGCTCTTCACCCCCCTTCTGCTTCGGGCCATCTGCAGACGCCTGTTTACCTTTGCCTTTCCGGCCTCTGCAAAGGCGATGACCTTGGTTCTCACGAGAAACAGAGCTCTCAGCTGCCGACTCCTTGGCTCCCCCTGGAGGCTGGAATGCTGCCTGGGATGACATCACAGTCTGCTCCCCCTGCAGCTTGCAACCGGTGCCCTCAGCATCCCTGCATACACTCGCATTCTGGGAAACAGCTTGGACCTCCGATGCAGTCAAACTCTGGGCTGGGACAACTGAGTTGTGAGCTTTCATCAAAGCATACCACATTCCACGTGCAGTGGTGTTGCCAGCCAGCGTCTTAATTTCCTCAAGAGATACGGATAAGACTATTACGTCAATCGCCTTCGAATCATCGGCTTTCCATCTCTCTGTCAGAGGAACTGGGGGGGCCTCACTCACGGTATGCCACACCCTAAACTGACGCAGCAAACTCTCACACCATTTTGCCCAGGTCTGATAGTTGTGGCCATTTAGCTTCGGTGGATACGGAGCTACTTCTGAGGATTGTAAAAGATCCATCTCAGGTCTTTACGTGAGCCCAAGTCTTTATGCCTTCAAAGACTTATTATCTCGGCAGCCCATTAATCACGAACTCCCTGGCTTGGCTCCCAGGCCAATTAAGCCTTGCCGGAGTTCAAAGGCTCCGTCCGAGGTAAACAGAAAAGCCTCCGCTCTCGCTGCTTTCGCTTTTCACATACCTCTCAAACGCAGTCTGTTGCAGCTTTACTCTCCTGTAGGTGCTGTGAATCTGGGCCCGAAACCTTGTTGTGGTAGCAGAGGATGGTTTCGATCCATCGACCTCTGCTTAGCTTTAAACTCCACAAAATTAGCCTATGGCTAGGATGCTATTTATCAAAGTCTGTGTCCATTAAAATATGGTCAGATACAAGTATGCTTTCCCCCTTGTTATACAATTATTATTTTTAAAATTGCATTCAACCATTTACTATTTAAACAGCTTATACACCACTTGACTATAATCATCTCTGAAGTGACACACGAGAAATACATTGCAGAAAAAGTTAACATTGATGACATCAGACTTCCGTTAAAAAGACCTGCTGGAATAAAAAATGGATTCGGTAGGTGCTGGGTGCTCTGCCTGATGCTCTCAACTGACAAGATGTAGGTGTGGCTGAATCAAATGGGAACAGTGACCACAGTGCTATCAGACTCAACATACACAGTATGGAAGTGGACAATTGCTAAGGAAATCCAGAACAGTCACATTTGACTTCAAAAGAGGAGACTTCCTCAAAATGAGGGATTGGGTAAAAAGGCAGTTGAAGGGGGAAAGTCAAGGATGGTGAGCCCTTCTGTGCTCCAGAGGGCCTGGGTGGCCTCATTCCCCTCTTGTTCTGAGCACTGCAGAGGGAGGCAAACATGTCCTTCCTGGGGGCTGGTCCCTCCCCGCCCTGTTCCTGGAGGAGGGGGCTGCTGCAGCTGCCTCCTTTGGGGGCATGGCTCACCTTGCCTGCTCCTGCCCTCCTCCAACACAGGCAACCTTACCTGCCTCAGCCATCCATGGGGGCTTGAGAGTGTGTGAGCAGACTTTGTCATGGGAGGAGGCAGGCCTTGCAGAGGAGGAATGCTGGGGGCAGGCATTCAAACTCAGCCCTGAAGCTCACTGGGTGACCCTGGGCCAGGCACTCACGCTCAGCCTAACCTACCTCAAAGGGTTGTTGTGAGGATAAAATGGGGGGGGGGGAGAACTCTGCACACCAACTTGACCTCCTTGCAGGAAATGGGGGCTATAAATGTAATTGTGTTATTTGTACCCCACCCACCTCACTGGGTTTCCCCAGCCTCTCTGGGCGGCTTCCAACACATATTACAACAACAAACATTCAACGCCTCCCTATAAAGGGCTGCCTTCCAGAGGTTTGATAGTTGCTCATCTCCTTGTCACCTGTAGGGAGGGCGTTCCACAGAGAGGCTGCCACCACCGAGAAGGCCCTCCCTCTGCCTGGTTCCCTGCAACCTCGCTTCTCGCGGGGAGGGAACCACCAGAAGACCCTCGGAGGATGACCTCCGGGCTGAAGGATGGGGGTGGAGATGCTCCTTCAGGTATACTGCGCTGAGCTTCCTGACCTAACATTTGCCTCGCTTAACATCATTAATTAGGAAGTGAAGTTTTCCTCTTCCATTCAAGCAGTACAGGAAGTAAGAACGTGCAAAAAGGAGTACTACTTCTAGAATTCCCAACTCCTGACATAAAACAGCACAAAGGTTGCCTTTTCTTGACCATCAATCACCTGTGCAAAGTCCCTACGCCACCCCCTATTGTGCTTCAATACAGCCCCATCAGTCAGCTGATGTCCAGCGCTGAGGGCCTTCTGGTGGTTCCCTCATTGCGAGAAGCGAAGTTACAGGGAACCAGGCAGAGGGCTTCTCGGTAGTGGCGCCCGCCCTGTGGAACGCCCTCCCACCAGATGCCAAAGAAATAAACAACTATATGACATTTAGAAGACATCTGAAGGCAGCCCTGTTTAGGGAAGCCTTTAATGACTGATGTTTTAATGTATCTTTAATCTTTTGCTGGAAGCCACCCAGAGTGGCTAGGGAAACCCAGCCAGATGGGCCGGGTAGAAATAATTAAAAAATATAATTATTAAATTATTATACGCGTTAGAAACAGAATTTGAAGGGGCAGTCTTTTCTGGCATTGCCAAATAAAGCTACTGACCCATTTTTAAGTCCTAAAAGCCACAATTTCTCTGAATACCTGAAAAACCCAGTGGTGCAGGACCCCCCCCCCCGAAAAAGAACCCATAAACACCCCAACCCTCTTTTATTAAGTGTAAAAGAAAAACCCCTTGTTTTAATTTTACAATCTCCCCGTTTCCACTTTAAGAACTCTCAATAGATTAACCATTTCTCTTTATCAATCACCCTTTTGTCTATAAAAAGTGTCTTCTGGTGAAACAGAGTCTTTGAGTATAAACTAACTTTATATCTATTTTCAGATTCTTAATACGCCACGCACGTCTAATACAGTGGTTCTCAAGGTGCACATTTACTCTGACTTGATCTACCACAAATATCCAAGCCATCTAACCCTGAAATCCTAACCTTCTAATTCCAAGTCTCTTCTTTCTCAATATTCCCATTCCGTTAACCGCACCAAGCAACAAGCTTTAAAATGCAAGTTTAAAACACAAGCTTTCCTTTGCATCTTGCAGAACTTTAAATGTAATTCGTGTTTTTTTTCACCTGTCCTCCAAACTTAGGTCGTTTTGCCTTCCTTTAAATGGGAAATCAGTAGTCAAGCCATACTTTTTGGTAAAACGTTCCTCTGGATCCCGGAAGTCCTACCTGAGAAGAACAATGGGAGTGTCCGCTAGCGCCAGCCACTTTTCCTTCTGCAAGCAGCGCTACCCGAATTCCCACCTGGGATGAGCCGCTAAACTGAGCCAGCGGAGAAAGACTGGGGCGGGCGGCAAGTGGGAGGGGGAAGTCGTGTGCTTCTGTCCCGTCAGAAAAGTGCTGCTCCTCCCAGGAGGCAGCCTGCTTGCAGAGAAGGGGGCTAGGCTGCCTCAAATCCCATCAAGGCCACAGGCTGCTAGCATGACTCATCCCGGCTTTCTCATCTGAGGGGAAAGGGTGCGCGGTCTTAAATGCTGGCCTTGGCAACTTGGCTGAGCTACCTTGGGCCAGTCCTTGGGCCAGCTTAGCCTCCCTCACAGAGGGTTGTTCTGAAGATACACTCGGGAAAACACCCGAGGCATGAAGAAGAAGAACGAGGAGACTGGGGTCTGGAAAGGGGGGTGGGGAGCGCTCCCACCCCAGCCGCTCCAGGATGGGAAGTGCTTCCCGGGGGAAGCGGGATTCAGGTGGAGGAGGACGTCGGGTTGGGTGGGGGGTGGCCAGGAGCAGCACGATGTCCCTCCAACCCCTGGCTTCCACTCTCCAGGCAGGCGCCCAGCGTGGCCAGCTGGCAAGGGCTCTTTATTACTCCAGCCTTGGCGTGCAGATCCCGGGTTCAGCCCCAGATCTCTGGAGCAGAAAGGCTCTTGGGTGTGAATATGAAAGGCAGCATCTGTCAGAATAGGTCATACTGAGCCAGTACAGATGAACGTGACTATTGGTTCGCTTCCTCTGCTATCTGCCTTTTCGGGCACCTCAGAGGTGGCAGAGAGAGGCAGGGGAGAGACTCCGGCCTCTACAGAAGGCTGCACCCCTTTCCTCCATGTCCCCACCCCATCTCTTAGGACCAGAAGCAAGAGACAGCTTTGCTGAGCACGTGCCCCTTCCCAGGGAGATGCAACTCTGCACTACTGTTCCCTGAATTGCTCGCAAAGCAGCCATACTCCAGGCTCTTATTGTCACAGCCCTGCAGAATCAGACCAAGGCCCATCTAGTCCAGCTCTCAGCAGCCCAGCAGATGTCCAAGGGAAGCCCCAAGCAGACTCCAAATGCAGCCCCACTCTCCCCACTGGGGACGCCCGCAACTGGTATGCAGAGGTAGACTGCCTCTGCGGCTGGAGGTGCAACATGGTCTAACCCTCCATGAATTTGACGAATCCTCTCTTAAAGCCACCCCCCTCAGTGCCTCTGGAAGGAGGAAATTTCAGTGTCACTAGGCACTCTGTGTCTGGCCTGAATCTGCCAACATTCCTCTTTCTTAAAGAGATCCAGGTTCTGATATTATGAGGGAGAAAACATCGCTCTGCACCTTTCCCACATCATGCATACTTCTATGATGTCCCCACTTTCCCCCCTCTCCCAAAGCCCCAAAGCCTCCTACATTGTAAGCCTTCCTTACAGGGGAATCATCAGAACCACCTGTGCTGCAGAGCTTCTGGCTGAAAGGCGACTCATGGAGATTTGCAATGACTGCTGCAATGCACCCCTAATGATTCAGATTGTATTAGAGTTATTAAAACCTTATTATATCAACAAATGCAATATTTTTAGTTTCACTTGCTTTCCTGGTGACCTTCAGCTTACAGACAAACTGCTCTGGAGTGAGAAAAACCCATCACACTCAAAAAGCCCAGCTGGAGGGACCTGGAAGTGTGCGTTGAAGAGCAATTTTGTAGTGGCTTTGTGGCACAGGAGCACCAAGTTCACTAACTGGCTGATTCAGAGTGCATCCCATTCAAAAAGAGTGCAATGGTGTGTGTTTCAGCCAGCCATCCGGCTGCTGCAACTATTCCCTGGGTGCCACCACACTGTCCTGTCTGTGTGTTTGGAAGGGAATGGGAGCTATGCTCCCCCCGGAGACACTCCACTCCTTCTTCCTTAGCTGTGTTGCTCAACAGTTGAGGCAACCTTCACAGTTCTGGGATGCCAATGCCAAAGACCTATAAGTGTGCTGTCAATATATTTACAGTGCAGGGGTTCCTCCGGAGGAGATGACCACTTGTTTGTTTTGCGTTCATGTCTTGCTTGCCCAAAACCTAACACAGTGGTTAGACTCTACTAAGGGAATGGTCAGAGTGCTTTAATCCATTCTCATTGGAAAAGCTGAAGTTCTGGGCTGGACCTGAATCCCTTCCACAAAATACTGACAGTCTGGAAACACCCTGGGTGCAAACGTGTTTTACTGGGGAAAGGATCTTTTTTTTAAAAAAAAGATATTTATTGAAGTTTCCAAAAAGTTATATAAAAATAAAAAAGAACAAAAATACAAACAAAACACAGACAACAACAAGTATAATTTCGATCCCTTATTTTCTTATACCTTACTTTCCCGACCTCCTCATACCTCCCATTTCTGTATTCCAATTTCTAATTATTTAATTCAGCAAATCCCTCCCATAATTTCTATTGATTTTCAACCTTTCTTTTCTTAATTGCATGATCATTACAGCTAGAAACCACTTAGTTTCTAAACCAACATCGTTCTAACATTCAATAATTTTACAATGTTTCTTAAGATAGTCCTTAAATTTCTTCCAATCTTCTTCCGCCGTCTCTCTTCCCTGGTCTCGGATTCTGCCGAATCCACCTGTATATCATTTTCACCTGTATATCATTTTCATAATATTCTCTCTTAAGGCATTACATGCCGTAAATTTTATACCGGTGGTCCACAACCGTTCCCAATCAGCAAACATAATGTTATGACCAATATCTTGTGCCCACTTGATCATAGCTGATTTAACTGTTTCATCCTGTGTATTCCATTTCAACAGCAAGTTATACATTTTTGACAGATTCTTAGTTTTTGGTTCTAACAATTCTGTCTCCAATTTTGATTTTTCCACCTGGAAGCCAATTTTCCTGTCTATCTTGTAAATCTCCATTATTTGATAATAATGGAGCCACTCTCGCACTTTATCTTTTAATTTCTCGTAACTCTGCAATTTCAGTTTATCCCCTTCTTGTTCCAAAATTTCCCAGTATCTCGGCCATATTGACTCCATATTGAGCTTTTTCACAGCCTTTGCCTCCATTGGCGACAACCACCTTGGAGTTTTGTTTTCCAGCAAATCTTTATACTTAATCCAGACATTATACAATGCTTTCCTGACAATATGGTTTTTAAAAGCTACTGGGGAAAGGATCTTTGCCTCTTCCTCCTTCCTAACCTGCAGTAGTGCCCTGGCAAATCACAAAGTGCAGGCTCCCTTCATGGTACTCACAGCCACACCGCTTCTAAGATTATACAAATTTAATATATCAACAACAAATAAACACAATAAGGCTATAATGATACAATCTGAATCATTAGGGGTGCATTGCAGCAGTCATTGCAAATCTCCATGAGTCGCCTTTCAGCCAGAAGCTCTGCAGCACAGGTGGTTCTGATGATTCCCGTGTAAGGAAGGCTTACAATGTAGGAGGCTTTGGGGCTTTGGGAGAGGGGGGAAAGTGGGGACATCATAGAAGTATGCATGATGTGGGAAAGGTGCAGAGCGATGATTTCTCCCTCATAATATCAGAACCTGGATCTGGGGCTGAACCCGGGATCTGCACGCCAAGGCAGGAGTGCCAGCTGGCCACGTTGGGCGCCTGCCTGGAGAGTGGAAGCCGGGGGTTGGAGGGACACCGTGCTGCTCCTGGCCACCCCCACCCAACCCGACGTCCTCCTCCGCCTGAATCTCGCTTCCCCCGGGACGCACTTCCCATCCTGGAGCGCTCCCCACCCCCCTTTCCAGACCCCAGTCTCCTCGTTCTTCTTCTTCATGCCTCGGGTGTTTTCCTGAGTGTATCTTCAGAACAACCCTCTGTGAGGGAGGCTAAGCTGGCCCAAGGACTGGCCCAAGGTAGCTCAGCCAAGTTGCCAAGGCCAGCGTTTAAGACCACGCACCCTTTCCCCTCAGATGAGAAAGCCGGGATGAGTCATGCTAGCAGCCTGTGGCCTTGATGGGCTTTGAGGCAGCCCAGCCCCCTTCTCTGCAAGCAGGCTGCCTCCGGGGAGGAGCAGCATTTTTCTCACGGGACAGAAGCGCACGACTTCCCCCTCCCACTTGCCGCCAGCCCTAGTCTTTCTCCGCTGGCTCAGTTTAGCGGCTCATCCCAGGTGGGAATTCGGGTAGCGCTGCTTGCAGAAGGAGAAGTGGCTGGCGCTAGCGGACACTCCCATTGTTCTTCTCAGGTAGGACTTCCGGGATCCAGACGAACGTTTTACCAAAAAGTATGGCTTGACTACTGATTTCCCATTTATTTTTTTTAAAGAAATATTTATTAAAGTTTTACAAAAAACATAAGTTTACAGAATAAAGTTTACAGAAAATATAAGTTTACAGAATAGAAAAAATTAAAACAAAAATTAGCAAACTGAAAAAACACACATAGAAAAGAAAAATAAAAAAGATACAAAATAGAAAGAAAATATTAATAACTAAAAAGAAGAAAAAATTAAAAGATAAATCCAATTTTTGATATTCTTAGGCTCATTTCCTTGTTTCCTTGACCTCCTCACACCTCCCCTTTTTGTATTCCCATTTAAGAAAATCATTTCAACAAATCCTTACCCTCTTCCATTTATCTTTACTCAATATCTTAACCTATTATACCTATGTATTTTCATCCATTATCTATCCGTATTTGCATATTCTTATTAATCTTATTACCAATACCACTTATTTTCAATCCAACATCATTTTAACATTCATTAATTTTACAGTATTTCTGCAAATAATCTTTAAATTTCTTCCAATCTTCTTCTTTTTAATAAGATTTTTATTAAAGTTTCCATAATTTTATAACAACAAAAACAAAACAAAACAATACAATAGACACAACAAACAAAAAACAAGTACAATTTCGAAATCTTATTTTCTTATAATTTACTTCCCCGACTTCCTCGTACCTCCCCTTTCTGTATTCCAATTTCTAATCAATTATTCAGCAAATCCTTCCCTTATTTTAACTTGAATTTGATCTTACTTATTCTCTTTAACTTATCCATTACCGCTGGTAACCACTTATTTTCTAATCCAACATCATTTTAACATTCATTAATTTTACAATATTTCTTTAGATAGTCCTTAAATTTTTTCCAATCTTCCTCCGCTGTTTCTCTTCCCTGGTCTCGGATTCTGCTCGTCATCTCTGCCAGACCCATGTAGTCAATCACCTTCATCTGCCATTCTTCCAAGGTGGGTAGGTTTTGTGTCTTCCAGTACTTTGCGATGAGTATTCTTGCTGCTGTTGTCGCATACATAACAAAAAGTTTTATCCTTCTTTAACACCCCCTGGTCGACAATACCCAAGAGAAAGGCCTCTGGTTTCTTCGGGAAGCTATATTTAAATACCTTTTTCAATTCATTATATATCGTTTCCCAGAAAGCCTTAATCTTTGGGCACGTCCACCAAAGGTGAAAGAATGTACCTTCATTTTCTTTACATTTCCAACACTTGTTATCAGGCAAATGGTAGATTTTTGCAAGCTTGACTGGGGTCATGTACCACCTGTAAATCATTTTCATAACATTCTCTCTTAGGGCATTACATGCCGTAAATTTAATACCTGTGGTCCACAACTGTTCCCAGTCAGCAAACATAATGTTATGTCCAACATCCTGTGCCCATTTAATCATAGCAGATTTAACCGTCTCGTCCTGAGTGTTCCATTTTAACAGCACGTTATGCATTCTTGAAAGTATCTTAGTTTTGGGATCTAACAGTTCTGTTCCCAACTTTGATTTTTCCACCTGGAAGCCAATTTTTTTATTCAAGTTATAAACCTCTCTTATTTGATAATAATGAAGCCAATCTCGCACTTTATCTTTTAATTTCTCAAAACTCTGCAATTTCAATTTGTCTCCTTCTTGCTCCAAGATTTCCCAATATTTCGGCCACTTGGCCTCCATATTGAGCTTTTTCTGAGCCTTTGCCTCCATCGGTGACAACCACCTTAGGGTTTTATTTTCAAGTGAGTCCTTATATCTAATCCAGACATTAAACAATGCTTTCCTGACAATATGTTTTTTAAATGCTTTATGTGCTTTAACAAATATGCATGCCACCCAAAAACATTATTAAAACCTTCTAAGTCCAAAATGTCTGTGTTCTCAAGAAGCAGCCATTCTTTCAACCAGCAGAATGCTGCTGATTCATAATAAAGTTTAAGGTCTGGCAGGGCAAATCCACCTCTTTCCTTTGCATCAGTTAGTATTTTAAATTTTATTCTGGGCTTCTTGCCCTGCCAGACAAATTTAGAAATGTCTCTCTGCCACTTCTTGAAACAGTCCATTTTGTCCAAAATTTGTAGTGATTGAAACAAAAATAACATTCTTGGCAATACATTCATCTTTATAGCAGCAATTCGCCCCAACAAGGAAAGCTTCAAATTTGACCATATTTCTAGGTCCTTTTTCACTTCTGACCAACATTTTTCATAGTTGTCTTTAAATAAATTCCCATTTTTAGCTGTCATGTTCATCCCCAGGTATTTCACTTTCTTAACCATTGTTAAACCTGTCTCATTCCGAAACCTCTCTTTCTCAATTAGTGTTAGATTTTTCTCAAGAACTCAAGACCAAATTCTTGAATCAGTTCTAATACTCTTTTTGTACTAGATTCTGGCTCCTGTAAAGTCAATACTCAATCATCTGCAAAAGCTTTCAGTTTATATTGTTTGGCTCCGACCTTTATACCTTTGATCAGACGGTCCCTTCTGATCATATTTAACAGAACCTCCAGGACCGAAATAAAGAGCAATGGGGAAATTGGGCAGCCTTGTCGTGTCCCTTTCTCTATCTTAAATTCCTCTGTCACCACATTGTTAACTATTAATTTGGCCTTTTGTTCTGAGTAAATTGCACTTATACCATTTTCAAACCCTTGACCAACCCCCATCCCCTGAAGATGTATCTTCATAAAGCTCCAAGAAATATTGTCAAAGGCTTTCTCCGCATCCACAAAAATTAAAACTGCTTTAGTGTTAATGTCCACTTGCAACTTCTCCAAAATGTTAATTATATCCCTCGTGTTATCAGACAAGTGTCTGCCTGGGAGAAAGCCAGCCTGGTCCTTGTGAATCTCTTCCACTAATACTTTTTTTAATCTTCTGGCCAAAATGTCAGCAAATATTTTGTAATCCACATTAAGCAGGGATATGGGGCGGTAGTTCTTAAGTTGTGTCTTTTCAGACTCAATTTTCGGTATAAGTGTAATATATGCTTCTTTCCACGATTCTGGCGCTTTTCCCCCCTCCAAAATTTCATTACAAACCTCCTTTAGTGGTTTAATTATCCAGTCCTTCAAAGTTCTGTAGTATTTTGAGGTTAAACCATCCGGCCCTGGAGATTTGCCCAACTGCATATTCTGGATGGCACCTTCTACCTCCTGTTCTGTAATTTTGTAATTCAACATTGTCTTGTTTTCTTGAGAGATTTTTTGTAATCCATTTGTTTTTAAGAATTGGTCTATATCAAACTCTTTCTGTGGCCCTTGTGTATATAACTGTTTGAAGTACCTCTGGAAACATTTTCTAATTTCTAGCAGCCTGTGGCCTTGATGGGCTTTGAGGCAGCCCAGCCCAGCTGCTATAGTCCACCTCTGAACCGAGGAAGCGCAACTGGAGAGACAGAGCCCAGGACTTTTCTCACGGGACAGAAGCGCACGACTTCCCCCTCCCACTTGCCGCCCGCCCCAGTCTTTCTCCAGCGGCTCATCCCAGGTGGGAATTCGGGTGGCGCTGCTTGCAGAAGGAGAAGCGGCTGGCGCTAGCGGACACTCCCATTGTTCTTCTCAGGTAGGACTTCCGGGATCCAGACGAACGTTTTACCAAAAAGTATGGCTTGACTACTGATTTCCCATTTAAAGGATGGCAAAAAGGCCTAAGTTTGGAGGACAGGTGAAAAAACCCACGAATTACATTTAAAGTTCTGTGAGATGCAAAGGAAAGCTTGCGTTTTAAACTTGCATTTTACAGCTTGTTACTTGGTGCGGTTAAAGGAATGGGGATATTGAGAAAGAAGAGACTTGGAATTAGAAGGTTAGGATTTAAGGTAAGGTTACCAGATTTTTTTCAAAGAATCCGGGGACACTTTTTCAAAAGAGAAACAAATGTTATTTTTTTAAAAATCATTTTTTAAAAAATAAGAAGTAATATCTTCTCTTCTGGGTCTCCTCTTTCGCGTGGCCTTCCTCTGGGCCACAGCCTGATCTCTTGGAGTGCTATCTGCCGTGGAGTAGGCTCGGGTTGGGCCTGGGCTCGGCCCCGTGTCCTTGCCCTCCTGGTGCTCTCCTACCTCTCTTCCTCAGCGGCCGCAAGGTCGGGGCTCCCCTCTTCTTTCTCCTTCCTCTTTCTCTCTCTTCCTTCTCCTTCTCCTTTCCTCCTTCTCCTTGGGTTGGCTCCGGGGTTTTTACTGGCCCTGGAGCGCCGCTGGGCAGTCGGCCACGTGGCCCGGCGCTCTAGCTCCCGCCTCGATTTGGGTCCTGGGGGGTGTGTGTGTCAGCAGTTTCCCCAGTTGACGCGCCGGGCATCCCTGGTTCCCCCTCGGCAGTGGCAGCGGTAGCAGCAGTCTCAGCAGCCCGGAGCCAGCCTGGTAGTGCACTTGGCTCTAGCTGGCTTCAGGAGCTGCTCATTGCCCTGACACCCGCCATTTTGCCTAGTCATAAGTCCCCATATGATGTGTCTTGTGCCATTGAACCAATCACGCAACATTCCTTCCCTACTAATAAATCTACAAATCTACAATCTGTTGGGGACAGATTTGTAAATCCGGGGACTGTCCCCGGGAGACGGGGACATCTGGCAATCATTCCGTCATAGGGCTTCTCCTGCCTTTGCCAGTATGTCAGTCTTCTCAGCCTCCTTAAAGAGGGCGTTCAGAAGCACTTGTACGTCTGGCCATATGGGATTGTGAGTGGAGAAGGTGGCACAGTCTGGATGAGTCCCTCTGTCTTGCTCTTTGGTCACTGTGACCGAGCACCATTTTGGGCCGATCAGGATCTATGGGGAAGGGGATCAACCCAGAAGTTGTGGAGGGAACGTGAAGAGAAGCTTGGTCAAGAGACTGGCTCATGTTAGAAGGAGGCCTGACTGCATCCTTGGCGAAGCCCAGGGCAGGGCAGGAAGGCAGCATTGCCCAGCGGGAAGGCATTCGGAGGCAAATCATCAGCAAGGAGCAGAAAATCCCCTCCCCTTCCCTCAAGAAGACTGAAGAATCTCTAGTCGGCCTTCAGGTGAGTTCAGCATCCCAGGTCTCTGGGGTGTTCCTGTCCATTACCAAGCTGACTCGAGGCTCTGTCAACTGAGCCCCTACCCTCCTTGCGTACATGAAAGGGGCACAGAAAGGATGGGAGGCAGCCTTTTCCTGGAGCCGTCTTACCTGCAGCAGTTCACTCGCTGGCTGCTGACCCTTTTCCTCCATCACCTGGATGATCCTCTCAAGAGAGGAGAGTTTCCTGCAGAGTCATAGAATCCTAGAATCATAGAGTTGGAATAGACCACAAGGGCCATTGAGTCCAATGCCCTGCCAAGCAGGAAACACCATCAGAGCACTCCTGACATATGGTTGTCAAGCCTCTGCTTAAAGACCTCCAAAGAAGGAGACTCCACCACACTCCTTGGCAGCAAATTCCACTGTCGAACAGCTCTTACTGTCAGGAAGTTCTTCCTAATGTTTAGGTGGAATCTTCTTTCTTGTAGTTTGGATCCATTGCTCCGTGTCCGCTTCTCTGGAGCAGCAGAAAACAACCTTTCTCCCTCCTCTATATGACATCCTTTTATATATTTGAACATGGCTATCATATCACCCCTTAACCTCCTCTTCTCCAGGCTAAACATGCCCAGCTCCCTTAGCCGTTCCTCATAAGGCATCGTTTCCAGGCCTTTGACCATTTTGGTTGCTCTCCTCTGGACACGTTCCAGTTTGTCAGTGTCCTTCTTGAACTGTGGTGCCCAGAACTGGACACAGTACTCCAGGTGAGGTCTGACCAGAGCAGAATACAGTGACACTATTACTTCCCTTGATCTAGATGCTATACTCCTATTGATGCAGCCCAGAATTGCATTGGCTTTTTTAGCTGCCGCGTCACACTGTTGGCTCATGTCAAGTTTGTGGTCAACCAAGACTCCTAGATCCTTTTCACATGTACTGCTCTCAAGCCAGGTGTCCCCCATCTTGTATTTGTGCCTCTCATTTTTTTTTTGCCCAAGTGCAAGACTTTACATTTCTCCTGGTTAAAGTTCATCTTGTTTGTTTTGGCCCAGTTCTCTGTCAAGGTCGTTTTGAAGTGTGATCCTGTCCTCTGGGGTGTTAGCCACCCCCCACCCCCCCGTTTGGTGTCATCTGCAAATTTGATCAGGATGCCCTTGAGTCCATCATCCAAGTCGTTGATAAAGATGTTGAATAAGACCGGGCCCAAGACAGAACCCTGTGGCACCCCACTAGTCACTCTTCTCCAGGATGAAGAGGAACCATTGATGAGCACCCTTTGGGTTCGGTCAGTCAGCCAGTTACAAATCCACTGAGTGGTAGCATAGTCAAGACCGCATTTTACCAGCTTCTTTACAAGAATATCATGGGGCACCTTGTCAAATGCCTTGCTGAAATCAAGGTAGGCTACATCCACTGCGTTCCCTTCATCTACTAGGCTTGTAATTCTGTCAAAAAATGAGATCAGGTTAGTCTGACATGACTTATTTTTCAGAAATCCATGCTGACTATTGGTGATCACAGCATTCCTTTCTAGGTGCTCACAGACTGTTTGCTTAATGATCTGCTCCAGAATCTTCCCTGGTATTGATGTCAGACTGACTGGACGATAATTATTTGGGTCCTCTCTTTTCCCCTTTTTGAAAATAGGGACAACATTTGCCCTCCTCCAGTCTGCCGGGACTTCGCCTGTTCTCCAGGAATTCTCAAAGATGACTGCCAGTGGTTCTGAAATCACATCTGCCAGTTCTTTTAATACTCTTGGATGCAGTTCTTCTGGCCCTGGAGACTTGAATACATCTAGACTAGCCAAGTATTCTTGTACTATCTCCTTAGTTATTCTGGGCTGTGTTTCCTCTGCTGAATCATTTGCTCCAAATTCTTCAGGTCGGGCATTGTTTTCTTTATCGGAGAAGACTGAGGCAAAGAAGGCATTGAGGAGTTCAGCCCTTTCTGTGTCCCCTGTTTGCATTTCACCATCTTCTCCTCTGAGTGACCCCACTGTTTCTTTGTTCTTCCTTTTGCTACGGACATACCTATAAAAGCCTTTTTTGTTGCTGTTAACCTCTCTAGCAAGCCTGAGTTCATTTAGCTTTTCTGACTTTGTGTCTACATGTGCTGGCTATTTGTTTGAATTCCTCTTTGGTGGTTTCCCTCCTTTTCCATTTTTTGTACACATCCTTTTTTAATCTTAACTCAGTTAGAAGTTCTTAAGAGTCTGGCCAGCTGCTCATCCCTTCTCCCTGCAATCTCCTTCTCCACCTCTTCCACATGATTCAGCAGACGCTTTTCTTCTTCTTCTTCTTCTTCTTCTTCTTCTTCTTCTTCTTCTTCTTCTTCTTCTTCTTCTTCCAGGAACTGGCGCAGTTGTCTCAACTTCTCCACAGTCTTCAGCCTCTCCGGTTCTGAGGACGTCTGAGTGAGGAAGAGGGTCAGCCTTCAAAATATCAACAAGAGAATTAGGATTTGAATTGAACTGCTTCCACCCTCTCAGCTCACAAGTCCTCAGGCTTCTCCTTGACTGCTTTTCACATAATAAACAACAATGGGAAATAAACTCCATTTAGCTGCATTCAAAGGCGAACTTACCTAATTCGCAATTCTTGGAAAAATATGGAGACCAAAACAACAATCTTTTGAAATTCACACCTCTGAATTTCTCAAGGTTGACCCAGCCAGGTAATGTTCACAAAAAATGTATTTATGAGGGTAAAGCACGTATCAACATATTTATACGAGAAGGTAGCCACCCTAGCATTTGATTCATTTTCAGAATAATAAATAAATAACAAACCGATATGGAAAAAGGAGAAATGAGAGAAGTTGAAATGGGCAGATTTCCCCATCCCTCCTCAGTCCGGACTTGCTTCTTGAAGTGCTTGTTCCCTCACTAGTAACAATAGGGACACTTCCAAGGAGGTCTTTGCTTTCCTTGTCCAGGTCTGCTTGATAGGCCAGAAAGAGAGGAGATGAATATTGTCAGGGGCTCGGGAGCAGAGGCACAGGGGAGAGAGGAAATGGGGAGCGAGGGGGAGGAATCTGAGGGCAGCGTAGGGGAGTATGACAGTGACCCGAGAGATTCCATGAGCTTCTCCAGCGAATCAGAAGATTCCCAGAAGGGGGCGCCGATGGTCAGGGCAAGGGGGGTCCCAGGGGGGACGCACCAGAAATAAGGGGCCAGCGGGGACTCCCAAAGCAGCAGCGGGAGATCAGGACCAGCTTCCCCACCAGAGCATAGTGGGGGGGAAGAGTCCCATGTGTCAGGGCCAGCGTCTCCTCCAGCGGGGAGAGAAGAGGAGTCAGGGCTGACCACGCCTCTATCGGAGAGTGGGGGAACGGAGGGGAGGTCAGGTCCAGCTAGCCTCACCGAAGGGGGAAGCAGTGACAGGAGCAGTGTAACGGTCAGGAGGAAGGTTGCCGGCTGGGCGCGCGCGCCAAGTTCGAATGTACAGGCGCGCGGGTCAGCAGAAAACCCGGATTGGGAACCAGGTCCTAAAGCCCGCCGGAGGCAGGGGGAAGACTCAGGGGACTCAGCGTCAGAAGAGTCTAGGAAGGGCAAGACCCCAGCGGACAGGCGGAACCAGAGGAGGAAAGAGCAAAGGAAGAGGTGGAGCAAGGCTAGAGTCTTAAACTGGTGTCTGGGGGGAGGAGATTCAGACGGAGCTTCAGCGGTCTAGAGTTTGAGACGTAGAGCTGCGCGCCGCGGCTGTGAAAGCGAAACTGAACTTCAATAAAGACTTTTGTATATAACAACGAACCGGCGTTGGTCACTTGTGAGCTGGGACCTCGGGCAGCTCTGACAAATATTCTACTGGCTTCTTGGGTCCAGTGGCCTTGCTATAATAGCAAAGTAATTGACTGGAGGAAAGAAAAGTACAGAGGTTTTCAACCTTTTGGGGTCCACGGCTCCCTGGACCAACTCCCTTCTTTCTGCGGCACCCCTGTGGGGCTCAGGAGACCAGTTAGGTCCCCCCTTGCTTGCCTCCCCTCCCCCTTTCTCGAACAGCCTCCCTAGCGGAGTGCTCTCTCAGCCTCCTCTCCTCTCCCCTCTCCTTAGGAGTCCTCCTCTTGGTCTCTGAGCTGCCCCCGCTGCCCCCCAGGGGCCTGGGACTTGCCTGTCCATTCCCAACAGCAAGGGCCCCTCGCCAGGTGGCTTGCTTACTCTGAGGCCGCCTCATCTCCTGGCAGCCCACACCCCCTGGCCAGCCCCAGAGGCACCATTCTCTGGGGGAGAACAGCTGGGCAAGCCTTGGGGAGGCAGAGATGGCATCCGAGGAGGGAGGGAAGGAAAGAGGGACAGAGGCCAGTGTCTCCCGCGGCACCCCAGCTGCCACAGCACACTGCTTGAAAACCACTGCAGAACTGGGATGGGAAAGGTCCAACTAACTGGTCTGGAGAAGAGGAAAGGCAGCCATGCTTGCTCCTTTGTCTTCTCCGAGGAGACTTCCAGCCTGACTTCTCATCTTGAGGCCCCAGCGAGAAGTGGGAAGAGGAGGAGGAGGAGGAGGAGGAAGCATCCCCAGAAGAAGTGTGCTCCCCACCAGCAGGTGCTTCCACCCCCCACTCCTAAATCTGCTTCCAACAGATACTTGGGGGGGGGGGGGCATCCTGCACCATCTGGTCAATTCCTGGTGTTAGGAGAATTAGAAGGTCTAAGATATAAACACATACATAAATACTGTAAGTAGTTCTCATCACAAAAGAATATGCAGGTAAACCCATGAACAGCCAGGTAAACCCATCAACAGGTTTCCTGCCAGACAGGAGTCTGTTGTAGGCCGCCCCTTCTGTGATGCATGTATGATGTATGGAGGGGTGGTCTTGGGCTCCAGGGTGGGCAATTTCAAATGTCTATATAAGGACTTGGTTCGGGGTCTCCTCCTCCCTCCTGCGTGGTGGGGGGGTGAGCACCCTGTTGCAACAGGTAATAAAGATCTGGCTTACTAGCTACTTTGCTTCTCAATATTCTCTGGTTGGCCTCCGTTATTTTCTCCTACCGATAGAGAAGCTACCAAAGGACTCTATATGGGCTCTGAGGTACCCCAGAAGGGAAAAGGAGCCCCCAGTCCCCACCCCCTTGCAGCTGACCCCTTGCTGCTCTCTGCTTGGCAGGGTATTGAGGAGGCATCCTGCTAGCCAAAGGAGACATGGACTTAGTTGTGTATGTGCAATTCACATTTGTAGTGTTCTAAATATGTACAAAGCAACCTTGCTGGGGGATGTGGATGAGGTTAACCCTTTCTCTCCCTGCCATGGTCCCATGAAGCTGCTGTATTTCCAGGGAAAATCCCTTGGCCCCCCTGGCAGAGAGAAAGACTTTGACTCCCTCCTCCCAGCCATCCCAGAAGCCCTCAGGCTTCCCCTTGGCTGCTTCTAAGGTAATAAACAACCACCAATGAATACCATGCCTACTTTGGATCTGAGAATTAAGAAGATCACCTGCCAAGAAGAATACACAGCTATTTCTCCCCCTCAAGGTACCTTGTATTCCTCGACAGCCTCTTCCAGAGGAATCACCTCGTGGTGTTGGTGCTTCTTGGATCTGCCCCAAACCACACAGATGGGGGCTTCATCCTCCTTGCAAAAGAGTTTCAGGGGCTCCTGGTGCTTCTCACAGACTCCTCCTTTCCCTCTGGAAGACTGAGAGTCTTGGCTACTTCGACAAAGGTAGCCAATTGCCGATTGCGGACGAGGCTCCTTCTCTGGACTCCAACTCGGCCTTGAGGACAGGAAGCCAGCCTCCTTTTTGCCCCGCTCCACTGGATCAGGCCGGACCGACAGAAGTTGTGCCCACACTCTGGGATGGTCCCTGTGTCGTAAGAGAGTCAGGGTCAGAGAGGGGAATGAAGGAGAAGGACCCTACCAATATCAAATAGATCGCATTCTGCCTTCACACCCTACAAGAAGGTCAACGGTGCCTTGGGGAATGGATCCTTTTTCGCTGTATCGAATTGTATCCTTTTTGCTGTATCTTTCTCATTGACTTTAAGAATGGATCTGAATGTAGTTTTCGACTCGAATGTATTTTCCCTCAAAATGCTGTACTTTTCTAAATGTATCCAAATGTATCCGAATGGGTTTTTGTATTTCCCCCCAATCTCATCGCCTAGAGAATGTTCCTTAAATGTAACAATCACTTGTTCCAAATGTATTTGTTTGTTTTTTTATAAGATATTTATTAAGTTTTTTCAAAGAATACACCTAGATTTATGAACTAAAAAAAATTACAAACAAAAAATTACAGTGTTGAAAAAAGAAGATAGAAATTACAGAAAAACTAAGAAAAAATACAGATAGAAAATACATACACAAACCCAGAAAAACAAAAAAAAGAAAAATTTAAAAAACCAATCCAGTTTTCAGAGCTTGTAGGTTCATTTACTTTTTTTTCTTGACTTCCTCACACCTCCCCTTTTTGTATTCCCATTTAAATAGTTGGTTCAGCAAATCCTAGCCTTCTTTCATTCAGCCAGTGTGGTGTAGTGGTTAAGAGCGGTAGTCTCGTAATCTGGGGAACCGGGTTCGCGTCTCCGCTCCTCCACATGCAGCTGCTGGGTGACCTTGGGCCAGTCACACTTCTTTGAAGTCTCTCAGCCCCACTCACCTCACAGAGTGTTTGTTGTGGGGGAGGAAGGCAAAGGAGAATGTTAGCCGCTTTGAGACTCCTTAAAGGGAGTGAAAGGCGGGATATCAAATCCAAACTCTTCTTCTTCTTCTTATCTTAACTTTTTATCATAACCTATTATAACAATATATTTTCATCCATTATCAATCCATATTTACATTTTCTTATTTGCCAACGCCACTTATTTCCAATCCAACATCATTTTAACATTCATTAATTTTACAGTATTTCTGCAGATAGTCTTTAAATTTCTTCCAATCTTCTTCCACCAACTCTTCTCCCAGGTCTCGGATTCTGCCGGTCATTTCTGCCAATTCCATGTAGTCTATCACCTTGGTCTGCCACTCTTCCAGTGTGGGTAGTTCTTGTGTCTTCCAATACTTTGCAATCAGTATCCTTGCTGCTGTTGTCGCATACATAAAAAAGTTTCTATCCTTCTTTGGCACCAATTGGCCGACCATGCCCAAGAGAAAGGCCTCTGGTTTCTTCAGGAAGGTTTATTTAAATACCTTTTTTATTTCATTATAGATCATCTCCCAGAAAGCCTTAATCTTTGGGCATGTCCACCAAAGGTGAAAGAATGTACCATCAGTCTCTTTACATTTCCAACATTTATTATCAGGCAAATGATAGATTTTTGCAAGCTTGACTGGTGTCATGTACCACCTGTATTTCATTTTCATAATATTCTCTCTTAAGGCATTACATGCCGTGAATCTCAAACCAGTGGTCCACAACTGTTCCCAGTCAGCAAACATAATGTTATGTCCAACATCCTGTGCCCATTTAATCATAGCAGATTTAACCGTTTCATCCTGGGTGTTCCATTTTAACAGCAAATTATACATTCTTGATAGTACAAATGTATTTGATTCAAATGTATTCGAGTGTATACTTTTATGGGGAAACGTAGCTAGGAAAATGTGGAGATATATATTGCTTATAGTGCCTTTGAACGGTCAACGTTCCACCCTCTATCCTTTCAGGAGCTGCCAAAAACACTCTCCACACCACACTGCCATCAATGTTCCACCCTCTATCCTTTCAGGAGCTGCCAAAAACACTCTCCACACCACACTGCCATCTACTGGGTCTACAAATAATACCATGAATACACACAAATACAAGCTCTAAAATAAATTAGTTTTATTTTCCCATAAGTATGCAAACATAAGACTATCACACCCAAATTGATAGCTATGCAGAACAGGATCCCCCCCCCTCCCTCCATCGGATAGGGGGGTGGAGGGAGGAACGGGCGGGATCGACATCAGATAGCTGCCTGCCTGCCTGCCTGCCTGCCTGCCTGAACATGCTGTGCACCCGGGGGGCGCTGCGACCGGCGCCCATTGGGAAGGAACAAGACAGGAAAAGGAAGGAAATGGGAGAGGTATTTTTAAGGCCCCACTTTTCACCTGGTGTCCTGTTGTGTGTTCGGAAAGTACTCTTTATTGTTTGATTTGGGTCAATGTCAGAATAAAAGCGAGTTCCTTCAACATTCCTTTTTATCTTACCAATTTCTCGTATTGTAAGAAGCGGAAGAAGAAACCATAGAGAACATTCATATATTCCTTCTGATCAATGAAGTCAAATGTTACAATTATCCATTTTAGAATGAGCACCTATAGGGAGAAGACAGATCTCAGTAAGCCAAAGCAAGGCCAAGACAACCAACCCCTTCTGGAATATGGTCAGCGTGTAGAACATCTAGCTGAATCATCACCAGGATAACTAAGTCAGACTGGGGGAAATATCATTCTTCAGAACCAAGACATCATTACCATGCTTTCCAAGTTACCTGAAAGTCACTAGAACACTTGCGAGCACAGAGCCAAGACACAGCTGCAATAAGAGCAAAAGACGGAGTTTGGCCTCATTCGGTCCCCCTACCATGAACTCCTTCGGTGGGCCACCCTGCGTCCGCCTCGGCATCGCGCCTCGCTATTCTGCAACTCGAGATAACACTGAACTGCTCTGCAGGGTTATTGTAAGGATTGCAAGTCAAGGCATCCAAAGTGCCTTTGAACATTGAAAAGCCCCTAGTCAATGCTTTGAACTACTGTCGCTTTAAAAAGGAAACTCTGATTAGTAAGAGTTTGGGGAATTAAAAATTGGTTTGTCCTGGGGGCGCTGAAGCTGTGTTCTGGCTTGAAACCCCAGTGAGACCACTGGGCCATCTAGTTCTGTATGGTCTGCCACAGCCAGCAGCTGCTCTCCAGGATTTCAGAGCTCAGTTTCCCATGAATGGGTTGAAACTGCTGCTTTTTGCATCATGTGCCTCTCCCAGTGGGCCACCCCCAGACATTTGCAGTATAGCGTTCTACATCCCATGTAGTCCTGCTTCTTCCAGCTCAATTCATTTTTATTTTTTTAAAATGATATTTATTACTTTTCAAACAATTTCAACACAACATTACACAAAAAAAGAAAGAAGAAAAAAGAGGGGGGAAAAGAACAATACAAATACAATACAAAAACACCACATACAAAGCAAAACAAAAACAATTTAAAATCACCTCAAACATTTTCAACATCCCATCTTTCATTCGCTTATTTCCATCGACCTCCTCACACCTCCCTTTTTGTATTCCACTTCTATTTATTATTTCAGCAATTCCTTTCCATCTTCCTCTGTTTTCTATCCTATAATTATCTTAACACATTCTTACCTTATTTTTTCCTTTAATTTTCTATTAATCTATTTATACTTAATTCCTTATAACATTTCTGCTAAAGCCATATAACTTCATTCCAACATTCTTCTAACATTCATTAATTTTACCATATTTCTGTAAATAGTCTTTAAACTTTTTCCAGTCTTCTTCCCCCAACTCTTCTCCCTGGTCTCGGATCTTGCCAGTCATTTCCGCCAATTCCATATAGTCCATCAACTTCATCTGCCATTTATCTAGCACTTCAGTGCTTTCAAGAAGCAACCATTCTCTCAGCCAGCAAAAAACAGATGATTCACAACAAAGTTTAGGGGTCTGGCAGGGCAAGTCCACCTCCTTCTTTAGCATCCGTCAATATCTTAAATTTTACTCTTGGCTTCCTGCCCTGCCAGGCAAATCTAGAGACGTCCCTCTGCCACCTCCTGATACAATCCATCCCATCCAAAACTTGCAATGTTTGAAACAAAAGCAACATCCCTGACAACACAGCAAGCCTCATTCCCCCCACAGCAACTCGGCCCAACAATGACAACTTCAGATTTAACCATATTTCCAAATCCTCCTTCCCTTCAATCCAACGTCCTTCACAATTGTCCTTGAATAAATTCACATTTCTGGCGGTCATACTAACCCCAAAAAACCTCTCTTTCTCAACCGATATTAGTCCTGTCTCCTCCTGAACCTCTGTCAAGCTTTCCTTTTCCTCAGGTAAGGCTCTGATCCTCAAATTCATCTGTTTCTCTTTAAGTTCAATCATAACAAATGTTAGCTTATGTTCCTCAAGTTGTCCTTGTATGGAAGGGATTCTCTCTCTCTCCAATTGAGTTGCTTCAAATTCAGCAGCAAGGGTTTTCTCCTTGGCTTCATCCGCAGTTTGCCGTATCAAAGTAGATTCCTGTATCAATTTCTGGATGGTTTCTGTATTGGTATTCACTTTTTGTCCCAGATTATTTAAACTTTCTGCCATTAAGTCTATTTTAATATTTGCAGCATTTACTGTCACATTCATCACATCTGTTTTCTTGTGAAGCTGTTCCAGCAAATTATTTATTTTCACCAATACGGCCACTAATGCCTCTTCTGTCGACATTCCGTCTATTTTTTCCTTTCCTTTTGCCATAACACTTAAGAGACTCAAGGTCAATCCCAGAGTCTCACACTTCTTTATCTGCAGCTGGAAATTCCCCTAGTCCTGCCCCTATGGAGCAACCAATTTCAAAAGCTTCCACTAGGGGAAACAGTTTCCATTTGTATTAGTCAGTACTGTCCTCTTTTAGACAATGTTCCAATAATCCAAAGTTAGTTTGAGTTTTCACTTACTTTAACTCCTCTTTAAAAGCAACCGGAGACAGTGGAAACAATGTATTCTCTCATTTCGCTAGCTGTCAATGAACGTTCTAAATGCTGTCAATGAACATTCCAAAGCGTCAGTCCTACTAGCAGCCTGTTTCCAGGGTGAGAGCGGCGGTATTTTAACTTTTTTCACTCTCTCCTGCAGGCATACTCAGTCCACAACTACCCCCCCCCTTCTCCTGCCTCCAAGGGGGGGTTTTATGCTCTTTGCCGATGGAAGTTTAATCTTTTACGAAAGGCTTTCCAAGGCTTTAGCTTGCAGCCTCCTTGCCTCAGTCTATTTACAAATAGGGAAGGCGGACTTCCTGTTTTGAACCTCCCCGTTTCGATGCCAAATTTAACGTTTAAAGTCCGATTCTCCCGTTTCAGCTCTACTCACGGGTAAATACTTTGAAGTCAAATTGTCCACAGGAAAAAGTCAGCGCTCTCCGGCAACAGCTATGCGGCTTCGCTCAGTGGAAGAAGCAGACGATTCGAAGCACCGCGCCGCTCACCCCATGTCGCTCCCTGAAACCGGGTTCCCCCGCGAGTAGGGGAGACGCAAAAGGTGCCTGCCGAATCCCACGTTCACAGGCTTCTCCCGCCTGTGATTTTTACGGGTCTCCGCCTTCGCCGCGGCGGTACAGACCCCCGGTCAGAGGAACTCCGCCACTGCCGGAGGCACCAACCCGGAAGTCTCTTCTGGCTCAATTCAGTTCATTCTGCAACTGTGCAAGTTAGGCCGCATCTGCTTTATACATTCAAAGCACCATCATGCCTCTTGACATGCTAACAGTTGCATCTTTGTATTCAATCCGTTCAGCACCTTGGACAGCAGTCGCTCAAGGCTCAGCCACAGGTACCTGGTGCCCCATGCTTCCTAGGCCCAGGTCCGTGCTTTAAAGGCACTGTGTCCGAGTGTTTTGTTGTCCCAGGGCTTTCTAATTTTCAGCATCCCTTTCCAGGGCAGCTTTATTTATTTCATGTCTGAAAGGACTCCTCTGTGTGTGGCAAATAATAATAATAATAATAATTTATTATTTATACCCCGCCTATCTGGCTGGGTTTCCCCAGCCACTCTGGGCGGCTTCCAACTGAATATTAAAAACAGTACAGCATCAAACATTAAAAACTTCCCTAAAGAGGGCTGCCTTCAGATGACTTTTAAAAGTAAAATAGTTGTTTATTGCTTTGACATCTGCTGGGAGGGCGTTCCACAGGGCAGGCGCCACTACCGAGAAGGCCCTCTGCCTGGTTCCCTGTAACCTTACTTCTCGCAATGAGGGAACCACCAGAAGGCCCTCGGCGCTGGATCTCAGTGTCCGGGCTGAACGATGGGGGTGGAGATGCTCCTTCAGGTATACTGGACCGAGGCCGTTTAGGGCTTTAAAGGTCAGCACCAACACAAAGGCTTGTTGCTGGGACAATAGGAGGCTGCCTTATACTGAGTCCCACTATGGCTCTATCTAGCTCAGTCTTGTCCACAATGGATGGCAAAAACTCTCCAGGGTTTCAGACAGAGGACATTCTAGCTGGAGATACAACAGATTGAACCGGAGAGCTTCTGCATGTAAGCAGCTGCTTTACCACTAAGCTATGGCCCTTCTCCCATTGCTTCTGCCCTGAATGAACTGCAAGCCTGTCCTCCAGTCCTCCCAAAACTCTCTTTTGTGGCTACACTCTGCAGGAGGTCATTGGTTGAAGAAGTTGAGCTGTCTGCACAAGTGACTGAATCCGTGAGAAGGCTGATCTGGAATGAAATGCTGACTTTCAGGTATCTCTTGAAGACCTTTTTTATGCCAACAGCTCTGTGCTATCATTTAAACATTTCTTGAGCACCCAGACATTTGAATTCTTTGGACTGATTTTAATGTCCACCCTCCACCCACTTTTGTACATTGCCGTATTTTATGACATGCCCTAGCTTTTGAGAAGCCTTTTGCTCAAACCAGTTAGACATGACATGAATTAGTCGTTTTATCCACCCGGCATGTATGGAACAGACCCTGACGAATCAACTGACAAGGCATAATTAATCCCCCAGCTGAACTGAACAGGGAGCAGCAGCTGGGGTAGAACATGCAAACAAGAAATTATTAGTTCAAGGCACTTAAATACTTCAAATGTATTTAAGGCCCCACTTTTCACATGTTGTCCTGTTGTGTGGTCGGAAAGTACTCTTTATTGTTTGATTTGGGTTAATGTCAGAATAAAAGCGAGTTCCTTCAAAATAACACATTCCTTTTTTTCTTACCAATTTCTCATATTGTAAGAAGCGGAAGAAGAAACCATAGAGAGCATTCATATTATCCTTCTGATCAATGAAGTCAAACGTTACAATTATCCATTTTAGAATGAGCACCTATAGGGAGAAGACAGATCTCAGTAAGCCAAAGCAAGGCCAAGACAACCAACCCCTTCTGGAATATGGTCAGCGTGTAGAACATCTAGCTGAATCATCACCAGGATAACTAAGTCAGACTGGGGGAAATATCATTCTTCAGAACCAAGACATCATTACCATGCTTTCCAAGTTACCTGAAAGTCACTACAACACTTGCGAGCACAGAGCCAAGACACAGCTGAAAGAAGAGAATCCTACAAACTTCGGGCTTTGTAGATGGTTGTAAAGTTTGCTGAAAGGTTTCCATTTCACTAGTTGGAAACAGCTTCCAGGCTAGGCAGGACCAAGGTTGCTTTGTAACTGTTCCTGTCTGCCTGCTTGCCATCGTGCATATTTGTAAACCATTTCTGCCAAAATATCTACATCTGCAATAGTAGCTTCTGGAAGCAGACCCTGCGAGAGTGCACACTCCATGAAGTCCATATGAAGAGTGTTACGGAATGGAGGGGGGGCATATGAACGAAGTCTTACTCCCGAGTAAGAGACGTAGAGCCCGAGGCGATGACCTCAAGGGAACCCTGCCACACTAGGACGCCCCTCGCCCCGTCACAACGTTGCACCAAGCACCGCACAAAAGTCCAAAACCCCGAGAAGAAAGCGACATTTCTGACCCCGTATGCTATGCACGATCGATGTATTTTATGAATGAACAATGTATTTGCATGAGGATGCGCTCTAGCCAATCAGATGGCGTTGAATGTAGCCCTTCAGCCAATCGCAGCAATGCCATGGCTCTGCAGAGGCAGCTCAGCTCCAGCTGTTTTGCACGCTACACTGAGCGCTGACAAGGTGATGACAGCTCCCGCTGCGAGAACAACGGACTGAGTCAATCGAAACTTTGTTACCCTGTTAATCCAATCAAAACTAGATGTTGTTTAGTCGTTTAGTCGTGTCCGACTCTGTGTGACCCCCTGGACCAGAGCACGCCAGGCCCTCCTGTCTTCCGCTGCCTCCCGCAGTTTGGCCAAACTCATGCTGGTAGCTTCGAGAACACTGTCCCACCATCTCATCCTCTGTCGTCCCCTTCTCCTTGCGCCCTCCATCTTTCCCAACATCAGGGTCTTTTCCAGGGAGTCTTCTCTTCTCATGAGGTGGCCAAAGTCTGGGAGCCTCAGCTTCAGGATCTGTCCTTCCAGTGAGCACTCAGGGCTGATTTCCTTTTGCATGGAGAGGTTTGATCTTCTTGCAGTCCATGGGACTCTCAAGAGTCTCCTCCAGCACCAGAATTCAAAAGCATCAATTCTTTGGCGATGAGCCTTCTTTATGGTCCAGCTAGATACAATGTAGCAATGTCAGGCCAGGCCACTTCCGAAAAGAACCGTCTGTATTAAAAAAGCCTAAAAACACTTGGAAATTCATAGAAAACCACTGGCTTCACCGATTCTCTTCAATCCACCACCAGTCTGCGTCATTGGCCAAGGACTTGGGAACCCCTCGGTCCCTGCCAGAATTCCCCAAGCGGGAGGTCACCTACTCACAGGAAGGTACTTTACCCGTAGGTGACAATCGCTGGGCAAAAGCTCTCCTCCGGACTTACCCAGGCGGCAGACTATGCAAACCAAAGTTCTATTGTCCTCTTGCAGTAGGTGCTTAGAATGTACTTGGGTGTCGAGACCCCGCAGCCACCCCCTCGTTGGAAATGACTCACACAAGGACACGGATATTAGGTTTATGTTACTGGGCAAATTTTGGCCACAACTTTATTGAAATTAAAGAATGTGAGTGGTATTGGCTTAGGCATTGATTGGACCTGACTATATCTGACTCCTGCCCATTGTGCAGGAAGTCTCAGTAAGGGCAAGCCACCGGTAGGGGGAGCCCTGTCGATGCGAACCATCTCAAGCTCCCCCTGGTGCTCCCGTCGGGGTCCTGTCAAGGCCTTAGCCCCCCAGCCGGGCTTCAGACTAGATCAACACCCCGGATTCCTTTAATGGAATACCCTTAAGCATGGAGGGGGCAGGTGGCGACCACACCTCCCCTCCTCCACACAAGGTGAAACAATGCCCAACCACAACCCGAACAAAGTTGTGACGATTGCTACGAGGTAGGCGAAAACCAAGTGTCCAGTGCCAATTTGCCAAGTGGAAAAATTCCTACCAGGCCCCTCGGACAACCAAGGCGACCAACCGAAGTCCATAGCAAGGCCATTGCCTAACCTGCAAAATAGGGAGGGAGGGCGGGTGATTGAGGAAGTGAGCCAAAGAGGAAGTTCTCTGTGTTACGATATGGATGCAATGCAGCTGCCAACTGCTAGCTTGAAAACAAAACATGATGGGAATGTTGGGACTGTCCGTGGGAAACAGAGGGACAGTCAATTCACAGTGCGAAGCACCGGAATTAGCTCAGAGTGTAATATGAGCTCTTCCTATTGTTCCTGTACAGGAAGTACAGGAAGTGTTGGTCTCTCGACTGCTGGAGCTTGAAGAGAGCAGTCATGTTTTTTGTAACGCTGCAAAGACAGAAATAAAGGCATGTAAATATGTTTCTGTCTATCTCTTTCCCCTGCCGGGGGGGGGGAAAGAAAGAGGGGGGTGTTCTTCTCAGCCTATCGCGACCTTAACCTGGATCTTGCTGGGGAATGCAGACAGGGAGGTCAACAGGAGATCAAGCCGGGTGCCTGGAGAGTTGCCAGTTACTACTGATATAGGCTTGAATTCTGACATCTGGTAGCACGGAGCCAATGGCATCGATCCATGAAAGCAGCAAAAGAGGTTGATGGATCGTAATTCATCCTCTGCAAGGAGATAAAGGAAGTTGTGGTAGCGGGCGGATGGAAGCTACAAAGGACAGCTGAGCACCGGAGGAGGCGTTTTTGCTGATAAGCTGCGAGCAACGGAACCCCTAAGGTATGCTGATTTATGGGCTAAAAGAGTGAACACAGATTGATTTTTTCTCTGGTTCACAGAAGCTGTTTTTTGGATAAAGAAACAGCACTGAGAGAGAGCCACATTCTTCGAATTCCTTAGGACTGATAAGCTTTGCTATAGCCGGTCAGCCAAGTCCAGTTGCTAAGCAACGAGACATCAGTCTTTTCAGCTACTTCGGAGCTAGTAAGCTTGAAAAGAAAGTGGAAAATTACAAACCGGAAGTGAGGCTGGGACTGTGAGAGGCTGGAAAAACACTGGTGTTTTGTCTGTTATCTCACTGCTCTTGGAGGGACTTTCAAGACAGCCTGCATTTAGCTGCCAGGTGCAAGGCAGTAAACAACCAGCTATTGGATATTACCAGCGCGTGACTGAGAGCTGAGGCTTGGATTCAAGATGGCCTTATTCAGTCAGAAGCTGAGTGGGCAAAACTGGGAACAGTGGAGTTTTGCAATGGAATATTTACTGGTGGGAGAGCAACTTTGGCACTTAGTGCAATCCCCACTGCCTGATGCTGGACATGCACAGGGGAGGAAGGCTGAAGTTCAAAATGAGCTTAAGCAGCGTTTGATCAGAATTCTGGCTGAGAATGTGGAAGCTGATCTTGAGCCTATTCTGTTGGATGCTGTGGAGCCACAGGTCGCTTGGCAATCCCTCCGAAAAGCTTGTGGAGCTGGGATGGGAAGCAAGGGACAAGAGTTAACTGCACCACCAGAGAGAGAGAGCCAAGAAAGCGATAGCCAGATTCTTGAAAGCTCATCGAAAGCTGAGAAGAGCTTTGACCCCAAAAGGGGGAGTGAAGGAACTGTTGCTGTTCCTGTTCTTGCTGCAACGGATGTTGCTGACAGGGGGAGTGAGGCTCGGAGTTGTAGCGCCCCCACTGCTATTGCAAGAGAAGAGCAAGCTGAAGCTCTGAACGTTGTTTGTTGTTGCAATTGTGGAGAGACTGGGCATCTTCAGCGGAACTGTAAGACGCCATGTCAACAGAAAGGAGCTAAGGGGAGCTCAGCAAAGCCTGAGGCGTCAGGCAAAAGTCGTACTAAGTCCCAGGTGGAACCAGCTATGGCTTTGATGTCACTAAAAGCCACACCAGAAGTGGAAAACGCTTTTGTTTTGGACACGGGCTGCACGCAACACATGACGTCGCGCCGAGAACTGTTTTCTACGTTTAAGAAGCAAAGCTTCGCTGTGAAACAGGCCAATGGCCAGGAGCTGGAAGCGACCGGGTTTGGAACTGTGTATCTTGAGAGTCTGAACTTGACTATTAACAATGTATATTTGGTTCCTGATTTAAAGTTCAATCTGCTGAGTGTTTCGCAGATCGCAAAGAAAGGACTGACATTGTCCTATGATAGAGAAAGCTGCAAAAATCTTCAAAGATGGAGAGCTGTATCTTTCTGCCAGAGAGAAAAATGGACTGTATTTGTTGACTTTTGATCAAAGTGATTGCATAAATTGTAATGCATCTGAGTCTAACATGATTTCTCTTGCAGGTGTGGCGAAGGACGTCCAGAAGACGGCGAAAGTAACCAAAGCTTTTCAGCGAGTGTATGCTGATGTGATTGGTCCTCTAGCACCATCTAGAGGCAATGCAAGATATTATCTTGTGTGTGTGGATTATTCCTCTCATTATGTGTGGATATACATATTGCACAAACCACAAGAAGCCTTAGAAAGGTTTAAAGAGTTTTGTGACAAGGTTAAGAATGTTCATGATGCTAACATTGATTGTCTTTTCACAGATGAAAAGCCAGTTTTTCTTTTGCAGGGTTTTCAGGATTTCCTGGATAAGAAAGGGATAAGGCACAAGACTGCTGTTTCAGCAGGTGCATGGAACAAAAGTGTCTGTGTGCAAGTAAACAAAGAATTACAAAAGGGCATGAAGGCACAATTGCTGAGTTCACATTTGCCACATGAGTATTGGGCTGAATCTTTATTGTGTTATTGTTACTCTTGGTTAAGAAGGGTTTCAAAAGGTTTAGGAAGTTCTCCTTTTGAAAAGCTATTCCACAGAAAACCTTCTGTAGCCCATTTTAAGGTTTTTGGGTCTCATGTCTTGACTGAAGCTCCAGGTGGAGTAAAGAATGCAAAAGGCATTTTTGTGGGTTATGAAAAGGGTCTCTACACAGTAATTTTGTCTGAATCTGGTCAGGTGATTCTCACAAAATTTATAGAGCGTGCTCCTGAACAGGAGAAAGTAATTGTTCACACATTTCCCACTGAGAACAATTCAGATGATGATGATGATTTTACTGATTACAGTGGTACTGAGAGTGACAGTGATAGCTCAAAGAGCTCAGTTGACACTGTCATTGAGAGGAAATCTCACATAATAGATAGACCTTCACAAGTGGAGGATGAACCACTGTTTACTATTGGAACTGGTTCTCCAAAGAGTCCTGAGACTGAACCAGTGAGCAGAGAGGATCAGCACCTCATACGCAGGTCTGAGAGAGTTACAAAGGGTGTACCACCCAAGAAATATTCAAAAGGGTTTGCTAACTCAGCTGTTGCATGTGTTACTATTGTTGAGAACTCAAGACAGGTTAACGGTGTGTCCAAGTCAGAGACAAAGACACAACAGGGAGTTGCTAAGCGTAACACTACATTCCCTAGCCAAGGTAATGCAGATGCACTCATTCCTTGGAAGTCAGACAACCAGAGAGGTACACTGGGGAAACCAGTGGCGGGTAGTTCCAAGGGTGGAACTGAAACAACAGGGGATGGTTATATGTATAACAACTGTTTGTTTTCTTCTCTGGATCAAGCTTTGTTCGCAGCTCACATTGATTCATATGGGGGAGTACATTACGATATGGATGCAATGCAGCTGCCAACTGCTAGCTTGAAAACAAAACATGATGGGAATATTGGGACTGTCCGTGGGAAACAGAGGGACAGTCAATTCACAGTGCGAAGCACCGGAATTAGCTCAGAGTGTAATATGAGCTCTTCCTATTGTTCCTGTACAGGAAGTACAGGAAGTGTTGGTCTCTCGACTGCTGGAGCTTGAAGAGAGCAGTCATGTTTTTTGTAACGCTGCAAAGACAGAAATAAAGGCATGTAAATATGTTTCTGTCTATCTCTTTCCCCTGCCGGGGGGGGGGGGGCAAGAAAGAGGGGGGGTGTTCTTCTCAGCCTATCGCGACCTTAACCTGGATCTTGCTGGGGAATGCAGACAGGGAGGTCAACAGGAGATCAAGCCGGGTGCCTGGAGAGTTGCCAGTTACTACTGATATAGGCTTGAATTCCGACACTCTGGGGGTTGGCTGGCCGGGCTCTGACGTGGCCGGGATCCCATAGGCAACGGGGGACAAAGTCCCCCGCCCCTGGTGGGGAGTGGGTGGCCACGTGGTCCACCGCAACTCCTCCCCACCGGGAAGTGGAGCGGATTTCCCAAGACATATCCTGTATTTGCATGTTACCCCAACACATTCCTCCTATGTTAATCATGTATAACCCTCCTTTTTTCTGATGGAGTGGTGATGTTTAGCGAACTGTCTGCTGGGATAAGATAGGAACTTTTAAAAGTCCTTGTCACCCCATTCTCGGGGTTCAATTCCTCTCTGAACCTGTTGCGCGATAAACCTTGGTCTCCCCTATTTGCTCCGGTTGGTGGCTGGACTCCTTCTTTGTTCCGCAGGGACCCACGGGCTCTGAGCAGCCTCCCACCTGGATTTTTCCGTAACAACAGAAACTCGACTAACCCTCTTGAGAGAAGAAAGGTGGCTTTTGTTCCCACTGCAATGTTGTAATCTAAATAAGCACATCTTCCTACAAGTGAATAGTAGCCACCTATCTGGGGGGAAATAAAGTGGTATGCTGAGAGACATGGTTACGGTGGAGAGCAAATCTGTGTTCCATAATCCGAACATCCCGAGAGAAACCAGATGGCAGCTTTTTTTTTACTGTGTCCACAGAACTCAATGAAAGCCTGTGGGATGTAAACACAGGAGCAGTCAATGACAACATTCCTAGAGTGTACATGTTAGAACATGGGGAGGGATGTCTGTCCAGCAAGCAGGTAAACTTCCTGGGGACGGACTTCCTCCGCATGTGACCAGAGGTGGGTGTGGCCTCACCTGTGCAGGTAAATGATAAAAGCACACGGCAGGCAGCCATCTCTCTCTCTTACCTCTTGCCTCTCTCATCTTCATCTTTCGAAGAAGCAGGATGCCCTCTTGGCTCTCAGCCAAGAGAGGAGGATAGGACTATCTTCCTATAAGATAGATTCTAAATGTATTTTACCTTTTTAAGCCTGTCTGCCTTCTGGGATCATATTGTGAACAGAACGTGAGTAAACTCTTTTATACTTTTATAAAGACTGTGTCGTGTCTTGTATTTAAGAGGGATCAAAAGGGGGAAATTACCAGAGTAATTATTATAGAGGTTCTAGCGAACCTGTGCAAACGTTACCGTTGCGAACTTAAAAGGGGGAATGTTATAAACTCTGCTGATATTTTGGGAACTTGTTAGCACAAGTTGGACTAGGATATAATCTCACAATATATCCTCTCCTGCATCCCTGAACATTCCCACAAAGCCAACCAATGGTTTTGCAGTTGCTTTCCATGGACATTTTGCAACCAAGCACAGAATTCCTTGAACCTCGGAAATGCTTCTGATTTCTGCTTGAGCATGAACACATGAATGTACCTGGAAAAAGCATCAATCAATACCATGAAGTACTTTGCTCCACCTAGAGAGGTTGCAAGTGGACCAACAAGGTCTGCGTGGACAATCTGGTAGGCTTTAGATGCCCACCTGCCAGAAACCTTGCCCTATTGAACTGTGTGTCATCATGATGGCCTTGGCCGGTTGTGAGTTGTGAAGGCCGCTTCCTGCAAGGCCCTTTCCACCTGGCCTGGGGGGCAGGGCCCAGACACCAGCTCTACTAAAGAGGCTCCTGGTGAGACCAGAGGGACATCGCTCGGCCTGACAAGAAACCCAAACTATTGGATTCTTTTGCCCCATCTTTTTGTGCCTGCTAAACAGCCGTGTCATGCTTATGATCATATTTTATTCTCTTGGGAATTCTGCTGTTTTAAATGTGCATTTTATATTTGAATTTACTTAGCAATGTTGGTTTTTTTGGGGGGGGGATGCTTAAGTTTTTTGTTTTGTTTCTGTTAACTTTGTGTTAAATATGTATTCTGTAGTTGACTTCCTTTGTAATGTTTTATTCTGAAATCTTTAATATTTCAGTTTTTGGTTAACTATGTTGCTTTAACTGTATACTCTATATTTGACATTCTTCAGATTGTTTTATTTATGTTTTAATATGTTGTAAACTGCTTTGAGATTTTTCTTGAAAATATAAAGTGGTATAGAAATGAAATAAATAATAACAACAACAACAACAACAATGTTCATTGAAATGTTGTGTCTAAAGACTGCAGCCGATGGAGAGATCACCCCTCCCTCAATTTTCTATCAGATTATTTAGATTTGGTAAATAATTCTTATTGCTATTCTTATTGTATTGATTGTTATAATTGATTTATGTAGTTCTGACGGTTTAGCTGCCTTGGGCATGAAAATAGAAAGGCAGGATACAAACCTAATCTAATAAAGAGCCCTCCTCCTCCTCCTGAGCCTGGGGCAGGACCGTAGCCTGAGAGAGAGAGGGTTGCACAGTTCCCCGATTCTTTTGGAGGAATTCCACACCACACATTTAAAGCTCTTACACCACTTGAAAGAGTCCAGGCTTTCCCTCAAGAATCCTGGGAACTGTAGTTTGCCAAGGGTGCTGAGAGATGTTAGATCTGTAGCAAACAGAGGTTCCCAGGATGTGTTGGGTGAATCTGTGACTCTTAGTGCAATGCTTCTTGAAATGTGTGGTTGTGACCATTGTCCTCATAACAGCACTGGGGTTCGGATTGCAGTGTGTGTGTGTGTGTGTGTGTGTGTGTGTGTGTGTTGCAGAATGGTTTAATTAGCTCATTCTCCTCCTAGCACATTGTCTTCATTCAACTCTGGCTGCTGAATGAATGCTTTCTGATAATCATTCTTATGTTTAAGTGGGCTTTGGCCTCCTTCCAGACAGCAGCTTGAAAGGGAAGCAGAGGAAAGCTCAAATGATGACAGAAGGCAGGGGCATCCAACAACCAAGAGTTTTGGTTTGGATGTGACACTTTTAGACTTCCCCAAGCCATCCCGAAGCCCCCATTTCACTCGGCCCCATTTCACTCTGGTCCATCTGAGTATCTCCTTTCCACCTATGCCTCCCCTCCCCCCCAAATATTCACAATTAAGAAATCAGAAAACAACCCCCACCTCTCTTTCGACAGAACTAGGTGGAATGATCAGGCATAGCAACTCCTGCAGAGAGGATAAAACCAAAATGTTTCCAAGGGACACATTTATCAAACAAGATATCTGCCCATAGCTCAGTCAGTAGAGTGTGAGACTCTGCATCTCAGGGTTGTGGGTTTGAGCCCCACGTTGGGGGAAATATTCCTGCATTGCAGGGGGTGGACTAGATGACTCTTGTGGTCCCTTCCAACTCTACAATTCCATGATATCCTGTGAGGAGTAGTCAACTGAGTTTTACTCAGAAGAGATGCGTCAAAATGAACACAGCCACGTAATTTGTGCCCATCAATTTAAATAGGTCTGCTGTGGAAAGGACTGATGTTGACTACAACCCTGATGTTTTCTGATTATTTTATAGAGCGTTTCCCTCAATACCCAAAAATGGAGGCAGAGACAATTTACTGAATTTCAAAACCACCGAAGCTTTATTGAATGAACGAATCAATTTATTACAGTCACAAACCAGAATATGGACTTATATAGAGATAAAGAACATGTAGAAGAAGAAGAAGAAGAAGAGTTTGGATTTGATATCCCGCTTTATCACTACCCTAAGGAGTCTCAAAGCGGCTAACATTCTCCTTTCCCTCCCCCCCCCCAAACAAACACTCTGTGAGGTGAGTGGGGCTGAGAGACTTCAGAGAAGTGTGACTGGCCCAAGGTCACCCAGCAGCTGCATGTGGAGGAGCGGAGACGCAAACACGGTTCCCCAGATTACGAACCACTCTTAACCACTACACCACACTGGCTCTCATATATATGTAGGTTAAAATCAAAATCTATAAGCTAGAACACAGTAAAGAATTCAGATGTGAAACTATTAAAATGTGTAGTTTAAGACCTTAACCGCTAATTTAAAATATGCATGTCAATGCTTTATTATAATTAAGGCAGTTAAAATAATTATTACTCTTAATATTATTCATTGCTATGAGGCTTCTTGAAGCAATTCAGAATACAATCAACATTAGCAGAACACTTTCCTTTACAAGGACAACTTAAAAAGCAACAATTTAAAAGCAATAAAAAAGTAATATTGCATAGGAAAGAATTCTAAAACAACAGCAATGATCACAATTAGCAACAAGACACAATGAAACAGCAAGCAAAACTTGCCACTCCATCATCGCTGAGCCTTGAAACTTGTGTCTTCTCCCCATAATCGAAACTGACATCAAGTCTTATGTCATCTGGAAGAGAATGAAGGAGAAGAGAGATGAATTTCTGCCACATTTACTGATTCACCAAATTGACCTGGCCCCCATTCCACCCTATTTACAAGGAGGCTTTATGGATCCTGTCTTTGGTGGCAACGACTCCTTCCAAGCCTGCAGTTTGGCCATCTTTGTGCTGTGGCAGGATTTCACAGCCACATGACCCAGGAGGTCTGCATCAAGCAAGGCTGCTGCAGCTACTGAGTGGGCTCTCCTTAGTCTGGAAAGTGCGTCCCATGTCCCCAGGCTGTGGGTGTTACCTTCTTTGGGGCAGAAGGGAGCCAGCTCCAGAGGGACGAGAGCATGCTGTAGAGAAAAGAAAAGACCGTACTGGATCAGATGACTGACCTGATCCTCAACCCTCCCCCACCCCAAAAGAAATAATGGGTGCAAGAGAACATGGAAGCAGACCCAAGCCAGGGAAGACTTGCTTCCATCATGGGATGAGTGAGTTCTATTGCCTGGCCCCAAGGTGGAAGTGTAAGATCAAGGAAGAGGGCAGGAAATGTCTCCAGCCTTGTCCGGCATCCCAGGGACACACATTGTGTTGTGCGCCTGATACCAGACTGTGATTCCTCCTGTGGGAATCCTTTCACAAGCCACTCTGGGAGCCTCTTGGGGCTGTGAAGGTGCCAAAGGTGAGAGACTTCCCTTCAGGCAACTGAGCCTTCTTGCACAGGACATCAGCCAGCTAATGCCACTGGCTGCCAGTTGCCTCTCCGCTGCAATCGCACTTGTTGTGTAACCTCTCAGTTCCTGTGGGAGGAAAGGGGACCTCAGAATCAGGAGGCTGGTCTGGGGGAAAGAGGCAGACCACTGTGAAGCCCTTTACACTCTCAGAGAGAGATCCGTTTCTGTTCTAAAATGGCAATGTCCTCCAGCCCCAAATTGTAGCTCTGCATCCAAGGCCCTCCTTTGGCTGTCTGGGCAAGTGGGCCTTTGCTGGCTGGTCCATGTGGCCAGCTTGCCTTACAAGAGGGGAAGGGCCCAAGAGGTGCACTGCTAGGTGGCGGCTTCTCCATGAAAGCTTTCTAGGTCAAACAGCCACTGAGGCCATCAAGATACTTACATTCATCAGCAAGTTCAGGGTCTTAGTGCTTGGGGCCTCCCAGAGGAGGCCTCCCAGCATCAGAGTATAGCGTTCCTCTAACTCCTGCAGGCAATGGCAATGAGGGAGAGGATGCGCCAAGCAGGGGAAAGAGAGATCAGATGTTGAGCAATGGGAGCAATGCTTAAAGCGTGTGAAGAAGAAACAACAACTACAGAAGTCAAATTTCAAGGCTAACAACTTACCTGCTTGTCGGGCTCAGTTTTGACCTCAATGACCGCCGCAAAGGCTGCATGCACAATCAGGCTGTGGAGCTTCAGTGGTAATTTGGGCTTCATGAGGCTGGAGAGAAGGAGGGAAACCTTTTTAGACTCTGTCTTCTTGGAGTCTTCCTCATATTGGGGGGGGGGGGAGCATCAAATACATGTCATTCTCTGTTGAATGGTTTCTTTAAATGTAAAGGTTCATCATTGTTCCACCCGATGTGTATGTCTTTAAGGGGCCAGAGCAAGGGCCAGAGCAAACTAACGAGACCCAGCTTTACAGCTGTGAAACATAGCAGGTGCTGCTGAGTTGTATTTGATTAAGGTGTGTCAGCATTTGGGTTTAGTATATAAGGAGCAGCACCTAGCTCTCCCATTACCCTGGGGGATGGGTTGGTGGTTGGGTCATGGTTTGTTGTTGATCTATTTAGTGTAAATGGAGTTTTTGTTTTTCTTATTAAAACCTTGTTTAAGTTATTTTTGAGTCCTTTTCTTTTTAATGCATTATCTCCCCAGCAAGCTCTCTGCAGCGCTACTATACTGCAAATAGCCAACATCTTTGGTTATGGGCCCAGCTGCTGAGTGGATGACTGCATATTTTTGGACTCTGAGAAAGGTTTGAAAACTCCTTCTCCTGTTAGCATAGTTCTGTGGGTCTGGAAGAGTTCTAGAATGGTTGACCGGGTTCCTGAAGCTGAGAAGGCTCTGGTCTTCCCACAGCTAACAGATGAGAACTATAGTTTATGGTCTTTTCGGGTGGAGGCACTTTTGACCTCTAGAGAAGTATGGACCTATGTAACTGATGACCCTCCTAACCCTGTGACTAATGCTTGGTCGAAAGGAGATGCAAAAGCCAGGGCGATAATTAATTTGGCAGTCAGCAACCAGCAAGTAGTCTATATAAGAAATAAGAAAACTGCCAAAGAAATGTGGGACAGTCTTGCAGCAGTGCATGTTAGAAAAGAGTCAGCGTCTGCATTGACGTTTTTCAAGCAGTTGTACCAGATGAAGTTGCAGCCTGGTGGTGATTTGGCAGCACACTTGAGACGTCTGGAGGCAATATGCGGTGAATTAATTCGAAGGGACATGGAGATACCTGATATTCAGTATGTTTTTATCATCCTTTGTTCCCTAAATGAGGACTTTGATGGTATAGCTAGCCAGATATCTGCTGTTCCACCAGCACAATTAACTGTGGAAGGGGTGACGGCAAGATTAATGGGCGAGTTGGACAGAAGGGAGGCTTGTGCCATAAGCACTCCTAGTTCCAGAAGTAATGAGGAACACCACATGCAAACCTGTGGTGATACAACTGCATTTAAAGCTGCCAAGCGTTGTTGGTTCTGCAATAAGCAAGGACATTTTGCAAAGGACTGCAGAGCCAAAAGAAAGCAAAGTACTCCCAAGTCTGTTTCTGTTCGTCAGTCACGGTTGTCATCTCAGCAGCCGACATCATACCGTAAAGACAGAAACGAGCCGCGAGCTTTTCATGCTCGGACCACAGATCGTAAAAGACCTAAAGGTGCCAAGTGGAAGTCTTTTGTTGTGGACTCAGGAGCATCTCAGCACGTTTGCAATGATCGAAGCTTGTTTATTTCTTTCGAAGAGGAAATTGGTAATGTACATTTAGCCAATTCACAAGTCTTGCAGTCGCTTGGCAGGGGTACTGTTAAACTTGACTCTTTAAACATTACAATAGCGAACTGCATTTACTGCCCGTCAGTGGACAATTTATTATCAGTAAGGTGTTTTGCTCGTCAAGGCATAACTGTGCGTTTCTTAAAGTCAATGTGTGAGTTTTTCGATGGGAACAAACGTCTATTGTATGCCCGGGAATCTGATGGTTTATATAGACTGTATTTCCGCACCTACTCACAATTGCCTATAAACTGCAGAGCAGCACAGTCAAGCCAGGGGTTGAGGAATGTAAGGCCTCATTCCGGGTGTGTCCACGAGGCACACAGAATTCTGGGACACCTGAATTTTGCTGATGTAATTAAGACAAAGAATATTGTTAATGGCCTCAACTTAAAAACATGTAAATTCTTTATGCAATGTCTATCCTGTTGCAAGAATAAGATTAAGGTTGCACGCAAGGGTAGGTGCTCAGATAGGAAAGTAACTGAGCCATTTGAGAGTGTACATTGTGCTTTAGTTGGGCCACTCCCACCATCATTAGGAGGTTCTAAGTACTGGCTTACTCTGATAGACCAGTATAGTAGATATTGTTGGACTTATGCAATAGCTGAGAAGTCCCAAGCATTTGAGAAGTACAAAGTTTTTTGCAACTGGGTAAAAACGCACTTTAACAAACCAATTAAGAACCTGTTTTCTGACCGGGGCGGGGAATTTGTTTCTGAGGATTTTGAGAAATTCCTGGAAGCGCAGGGGACTACTCATGAGTTACCTTGCCCCCAAAGTCCCTGGCAAAATGGGCTTGTTGAAGTTGTGCAGCGTGACCTACAGGCAGGGGTGAAAACGTATCTGCACGATGCTAATCTGCCCAAAGACTTTTGGGCTGAAGCGCTTAATGCGTTTTGTTATGTTAGAAATCGCAGTTATCATTCTGGTTTAGATGTCACCCCCTATGAGAAGCTGTTTAAAAAATGCCCTAATCTGAAATACCTACGCATTTGGGGTTCAGATGTAATTATGCATTATCCTGCTAAGCAGAAATTGGGTGAGCGTAGTGTTCAGGGAAAATTAATGGGCTACCAGCAGGGGGCGTACAGAGTTTACATACCAGCAACTGGCAAATTTCATATTACCAGAAGCATGATACAAACTGTAAATTGGAATGGAGTTGCTGTCTTCCAAGATTCTGATGGTATAGATAATACTGAGGAAGAAGAGGAAGCAGCAGCAGCAGCAGCAGCAGGAAATGATAGTGCTTCTGAATTAATGGGAAAAGACAAAAAGCCTGTTGAATCTGATAATTTGTTTGATGATTTAAAGTCACAGGCACCCGAGGGGAGGTTAGATTCTCTTGATTTTTCTGACCGTGATCTTAGCCTACAGGCATCTCTTCAATCTGACAATGATTTACAACCTGAAACTAGTGGTTCACTTAGTCCCATTAAGTCTGAGAAGTCTGACTCTCCTTCCGGACTGAGATGTTCAGATAGAAAGAGGCAGAAGCCACAACGATTTGCAGATGAACATTTTAATACTGTGTATGCCAATAAGGCGGTTTTTGAGCCAAAAAGCTACAGTGACGTTCAGAATTTACCTAAGCACCAAGCTGTAAATTGGTATAAAGCTATGAACTCCGAGATAGCTTCTTTAAAAGAGCATAACACCTGGTCTCTTGTACCACAAACCCCAGATATGAGACTTATTGATTCAAAATGGGTTTATAGAGTTAAAATGAATGACAAAAATGAAGTTGTAAGGTACAAAGCAAGATTAGTTGCTAGGGGTTTTCAACAAATTCCAGGCGAAGATTATGATTTGTGTTATTCACCAAGCGTAAAATATGAAACAGTTAAGCTTTTGTTAAAAGATGCATCACAATGTGGAAAGGCCTCCTACACAATGTTTCTCTGCTCTTAAGAGAGTGGTAATGTACCTTAAGCACACCAAACATTATAGGTTGCAGTTTACAATATGTATTGACAAAGGTTTTGAAATTTTCTGCGATGCATCTCATGCAGTGGAACAAAATAATTGCAGGGGTGTGTCTGGTATGGTGTTTTGTTATAACGGTTGTCCATTTGAATGGAAGTCCCAGACACAAACCATTATTTGTCTCTCCACAACAGAGAGTGAATTATGTGCATGCGTTCAGGCCACTCATGATGTGGAATGGTATTTGCAAGTATTTGCAGACCTACGGATGCAAGTAACACTACCAGTAAAAGTTTACCTTGATTCCCAGAGTGGACTCGCTATCCTGTGTTCAGAGACCAATACACAGCGCACTAGAGTCTTAAGATTACGTTTAGAATTTGTAAAGAAACTAATTGCTGACGAAATGATTGTATTTGAATATGTTCCAGGTGACAATCAAATTGCGGACATTTTTACTAAAGCACTTCCAAAGGTTACACACGAAAGACATGTACAAAGTATGCTTTATGTTTTGGTTCCACAATGATGAACCGCAGGGGAAATGTTGAATGGTTTCTTTAAATGTAAAGGTTCATCATTGTTCCACCCGATGTGTATGTCTTTAAGGGGCCAGAGCAAGGGCCAGAGCAAACTAACGAGACCCAGCTTTACAGCTGTGAAACATAGCAGGTGCTGCTGAGTTGTATTTGATTAAGGTGTGTCAGCATTTGGGTTTAGTATATAAGGAGCAGCACCTAGCTCTCCCATTACCCTGGGGGATGGGTTGGTGGTTGGGTCATGGTTTGTTGTTGATCTATTTAGTGTAAATGGAGTTTTTGTTTTTCTTATTAAAACCTTGTTTAAGTTATTTTTGAGTCCTTTTCTTTTTAATGCATTATCTCCCCAGCAAGCTCTCTGCAGCGCTACCATACTGCAAATAGCCAACATCCTCTTGAAGTTCTAGTGAATGCATGTGTTAGCTTAAACCACTTTTGACAATCAAACAGCGTATCAATTTTACAGGGTAAAAATGAATAAAGGTAAAATTAAAATAAACACAGAAGGGCACTGTTTATGTGGCAGTCTACCTGGTACTTGGTTGCAAGCCTCTAGGTCTTAGTTAATCCCACCCCTAAAAGCTGAGCCATTTCGCAGTCATCTCTAGACAATATAGCTTCTATTTTCTCTCTCACCTGTGTGAGTGTCTGAGGGCCCTGCTCCTTCCTGCCACTCACCATCTGGCCCAGGGCGGGGCCTGAAGCCTCATAAGGACTGCTGTGCTCCGCTGGAGGGGTGTAGAGTGTTTTTTAAATGTTTTTAAAAATTTCTTTTGAATTTTTTGTATGTGGGGTGGGGTGGGGGGTATGGATGTTTATTGGGCCTGGGAATCTGTTTGCTTTTATGTTTTTGTAATTTTTATTGTTTTTTTGTTTGTATTGTTTCATTTCTTGTTGTTTTTTTAAGGTGTTATTTTGTTCTTAAGGGGAGGGGTCAGGGCTGCTGGGGAGTAGATCCCAGCCAACAAAATGGCTGGGGCATGTTCCACAGGGGGGAATGCACTGGGACAACCGATCTCAGTGATCACGGGTAGGAGGAGGAGTTACGCTAAGGGACTTCCGGAGGCGGCGCGAAACTGTGATGGCGGTCCTCTTCGATCTCTGAAGAGGGGCTCCGCAGGAAAGGGTCGCACGCTACGGCACAGCGGCGGCCCACCAAGAAAAACCACGGGTAGAGTGAGCCCGTGGCCGTGGGACTCGGCGGGCACCTGAAGCGACCCCGAAAACACAGAAGGGACCCCGTAAGGGGCTCCGGAGTGGAGGAGGGGGAGCGGTGCTGTGAGTTCATCGCTCTTTCTGCGGAAGCAAAGCCGCACGGCTGTCACAGATGAGCGCCGACCTTTCTTCCTGAAAACATCAGGCTGAAACAACAAACCCGTGAGTAAGGTCATCAAACCCGGGGAATTAATTTATTGAATTTGGCTGAAACCGGGAGACGAGAAAAAGGAAGTCCGCCTTCCGGTACTGCTTTTAAGATCAAAGCAAAGGACTTGAGAAGCGGAAAGCGCTTGAAAAGGGAAGCGTTAAAGTGGGACTTTCGTGTACTTACAGAATTAGCTTCTAAAGAGGAAGTATAGAACTTCTCGCAAGTAAAAGGGACTTTTAAACGTAAGTTGGAGCGATCCCCTCGCTTAGGGGCTATTGATACTTAAGTGCCAAATCGTCGGGCTGCCTGGGGGAAACTGTTTAACTGCGGAACTGTTACAAACTTTCGGAAACTTAAGTGATACTTTTGAGCATAAATAAGTTGGATTGGATATTGTTGTAGACACCTTTTTGAAACTTTGTTAAACTCTAAAAGAGCTCTGGGGGACTTTTTCTTTTACTGCTTCGGGACTATTGTGTTTTTGAATTGGAACAACAGGGACTTTAATGGCGGAAAAGTTTCCTTCTTCTTCTTGAGTTCTGGTGGCACTCCCCCTAGAGGACTTTGGGATTATAAAGGCCTGGGAACAGCTTTTTATGTTTACTTTCTCTCTTCGGATTGTTTTCAAACTGGATCTGCCTTTCCCATGGGATAACAAATAATTTGACCTTGAACATTGACTGATGTGTAATGAGTGGTACAGGGAAGACAAGAGCAGCTAAAAGCTAAGGAAGCTAAGGAAAAGGAAAAAGAAAAAAAGCTGGTACAGTTGGTACAAACAACTTTGACTCAAGGACGCAGATCATCGGTTCCAGCTGTGCTGGTGGCACAAAAGACAGAAGTTGAAAAGCCTGACAAGTCTGCAGAGGAAGATATGGCAACAGGAGGATCTGAAGCAGTCTTGAAACAAATTTTGGAACAATTGTCAACTTTAAATCAAAAGGTAGATAACCAATCATTAAAAATTGACCAAGCTACATCCTCGATCCAGAAATTGACTGATCAGGTTTCCCAGCATACACAAGCAATTGAAAAATTGCAAGGAGCAACAGAAGAAAATCGTAAACTAGCTGGGGAAGCCATTCAAATAGCAGAGTCAGCTAAGAAAGAGGTCAAGGAAGTCAAAGGAGAAGTCAAGCCTCTGCATAAACAGATAGGGGAACAACAAGCCTATCTGTCCATGGTGGAATTGCAAAATCGTGAGAACAACCTTAGATTGAGGGCAATTCCAGAACTTGAACAAGGAGATTTGATTGGCTTTTTGACAACAGAAATTTCCAAGTTCTGGGGTATAAAGGAGGAAAGTGACTTTAAAATAGTATCGGCTTTTCGACTGGGAAGATTGGTAAGGAAGGACAGATCCAGGGATTGTTTGATAATCCTGAGATCAAGGGAAGAGAGAGACAAAATACTAGGCCTTCACTTCAAAAATTCATTGGAGATACAGGACAAAAGGGTGGAAATCTACAGAGATATACCGAAACAGCTATTGGATTTGAGAGCCACCTATTCAGAATTGGCAAAGTTGCTGAGACACAACGCAATTCCTTATAGGTGGGAGTTTCCACAAGGACTATCCTTTACCTACAAAGAAAAGAAGGTTAAAATAAGAACATCAGAGGATCTACAAAAGTTCCTGCACGACCACGGAGAAGATCTCCAAAAAGGAGTAGCAGCATCTTGGCCTCTACCACAATCTGGAGCTATACCGCCTGGAGGCGGACCAACGCCTGCACCCTCGGGACCAGAGAATAAAGAAGATACACCACTCTAGGACCAACAAATCAATACAGGATGTCTCTGCAGCTACTTAGTTGGAATATAAACGGTGGAAATTCTCCGGAAAAAAGAAGGAGGATATTTCATATATTGAAGAAAGAACAATTGGACATTATTTGTTTACAAGAAACACATGTGACTAGGCTCCATAGGAAAGTTCTAATTAACAAAAGACTGGGCCAAGAATTTATTTCGTCGGACAAGGTAAAGAAAAGAGGAGTGGTGATATATGCTAAGGAGAGCCTGTCACCAAAATTTTTATTTAAGGATGAGCAAGGAAGAATTTTGGCAATTGAAATTCAGACACAAGGAGAAAATTTTTTGATATTAGGAATATACGCACCAAATGATGGGAAATCAGAATTTTTTAAGAAGCTGCACGAGACTATGCTGGACTATTTGGACTATTCCAACATCATTATGATGGGAGACATGAATGGAGTGGTATCTACAAATATGGATAAGTCACAAAACCAAAATTTGACAAAAGATGGCAGACTGCCTAAAACTTTCTTTGAACTAACTGACAATATGGACTTGATTGACATATGGAGGACAAAGAACCCCTTAGGTAAAGAAGGAACTTTCTTTTCTGAGGCCCATTTGTCATGGACAAGGATCGACCAAATTTGGACAACTAGAGGGCTGGCACCTAAGACCAGAAAAGTGGAAATCTGCCCAAAAACCTGCTCCGACCATAACGCCTTGAAAGTGGAATTGAGACTTACTCCAACTGGTTCCTTCAGATGGAAAATGAATGACACCCTACTAAGAGACCAGGAGGTTGTGAAGAAGGCCCAAAAAACTTTAAGAGACTATTTTGAAATAAATTTGAATACTACGGTAGAAAAAAGAACGGTCTGGGACGCCAGTAAAGCAAACTCTGGAATGGAAAAAAGGAGAAGATTTTGGAGAAAATAAGAGAAGGAGAGAAAAAATTGAGAACTAATCCAAAGTCGAAGGAGGTGCTGAGAGAAATCAAATTCCATCAAGCACAATATTCGAAACTGATAAATCAAGAGGTTGAATGGAAAATTAAACAAATGAAGCAAAGATCGTTTGAATCAGCAAATAAATGTGGAAAACTGCTGGCGTGGCAGTTGAAGAAGAGACAAAAATTGAACACAGTTACAAATCTAGAGATTGAAGGGAGAACTGTTCAGAAACCAGAAGAAATTAGAAAGTGTTTCCAGAGATACTTTAAAGAACTTTATGCACAGGGGCCACAGAAAGAGTTTGAGATAGATCAATTTTTAAAAACCAATGGATTACCAAAAGTAACTCAGGAAAAGAGAACAATCCTGAACTGTAAGATAACGCAACAGGAAATTGAAGGTGCCATTCAGAACATGCAACTAGGCAAGTCTCCAGGCCCTGATGGACTCACCTCCAAATATTATAAGACTTTGAAAGACTATCTGATACAACCTCTGATGGAGGTATGTAACCAGATTATGGAGGGGAAGAAGGCACCGGAGTCGTGGAAAGAAGCTTTCATCACATTGATTCCCAAAGTGGAAACTGAAAAGACTCAACTTAAGAACTACCGTCCCATCTCACTCCTAAATGTGGATTACAAAATTTTTGCAGACATTCTGGCAAGTAGACTTAAAAAAGTTTTGAATGAGGTAATTCACAAGGACCAGGCTGGCTTTCTCCCTGGTAGGCATTTGTTTGATAACACTCGGAACATTATTGATATTTTGGAACTTTTACAAACAAATATCAATACGAGAGCAGTGTTAATCTTTATTGATGCGGAGAAGGCCTTTGACAACATTTCTTGGATGTTCATGAAGAAAAATTTGGAAGGGATGGGAGTGGGACGGGGGTTTGAAAATGGAATAGAAGCAATCTATTCAGAGCAGAAAGCTAAACTGATAGTGAACAATGTGGTGACAGAGGAGTTTAAAATTGAAAAAGGGACACGACAGGGGTGCCCCTTATCCCCTCTTTTATTTATTTCAGTCCTGGAGGTGCTTTTGAACATGATTAGGGAGGACCGGTTGGTACAAGGAATACAGGTCGGAGTGAAACAATATAAACTGAAAGCATTTGCAGATGACTTGGTTTTAACATTACAGGAGCCAGTATCTAGTACAAAAAGAGTTTTAGAACTGATTCATGAATTTGGTCGGGTGGCGGGATTCAAGCTGAACAAGCAAAAGACCAAGGTTCTGGTTAAAAACTTGACACCTACAGAAACAGAGGGGTTCCAGAAAGAAACAGAACTAAGTGTTGTTAAAAAAGTGAAATACCTAGGGGTTCATTTGACTGTTAAAAATTTGAATCTATTTAAAGACAATTATGAAAAATGTTGGTCGGAAATTAAGAAGGATTTGGAAATTTGGTCAAGATTGAAACTTTCCTTGTTGGGCAGAATTGCAGCTATAAAGATGAATGTATTGCCGAAAATGTTATTTTTGTTTCAGGCCCTACAGATCGTGGACAGAGTGGAATGTTTTGGAAAGTGGCAGAAGGCTATATCTAAGTTTGTCTGGCAGGGCAAAAAGCCCCGAATAAAGTTTAAAATACTAACTGACTCGAAAGAAAGAGGGGGGTTTGCCCTGCCGGATCTGAGGTTGTACTATGAATCTGCAGCCTTCTGCTGGTTGAAGGATTGGTTCTTGTTGGAGAACACTGATGTCCTGGATCTGGAAGGGTTTGATAATGCTTTTGGTTGGCATGCATATTTGTGGTACGACAAGGTTAAAATTCATAAACGGGAATCGAAAAAGATGGCGCCGAGGTAAGACGCTCTTATCGGAGCTTGAAGAAATCTTTTAACTAAATGCCTTTGTTGCTGGCTCTCCTCCTTCTTTTGGATTTTATTTCCTTTCACTACTTCGCTGTGCTTTTGAACATCTTATCTTATCTTCCTCGGTGCCGGGACTTAATGAAGTTAATGAAGTTTTAACGAAGGCTCTCAGACATTCCCTCTCGGGCATTAAGGCACTCCCTTCCAGTTTCTTGTTGACTCCTCGTGACAAACTTATTCCAAGGATCTTTAAGGACTTCTAATGGGCTTTTAACCCTAAAAAAACTACAAATTCATAAAACCACAAATTTCTCCCACCACCTCTAACTTTGTGGACCCCCAAACATCTCAGTTGTTTTAACAAACTGAGAAGAAGGGGGGGGGATACTTCAAAGGAGGGCTCTAATTGGACCCAGTTTTAAACTCCTCGTAGCAGCCCAGCCAGGACTGAATGAGAAGTGAATGAGATTGCGACCTGAGAACTTTAGCACTTTATCACTCTATTTAGAAGTCTGATCTCATTGATTTAAGAAGAATCTAGCAATGAGAAGAGCCAAAAGACTCAGGTGTCCTGATACAGAAACTGACGCAGAGCCCTCTGGTTTCAAACAGAGTAATTTAGATAATTACCTGCTACCTCAAAAACAGCACATATCTCCTCCCAAAACCTCCCTCAACTCTTTACATGGAAAGACAGTTGAAGAGATATCCCTAGGAATAAATGAGGACAAGGCTACCACTCCCATAATCGAGGCACAAGTACTAATTGATAGAAAGGTGGAGCTGCTGGAGGAATGCTGCCTATTGAGTGCTCAAACAGTTCAAAAAATCTTTGAACAATTACAAAACATCTCCAAGAAGCTGGATAACCCAGATGAAAGGAGGCAACTCACTCCCTTTTTGCCATCCTTAACAAGCCCTGGAGATAAACAGAACAAATACAAATTTATACCTCTAAACCAGCCAAAAACCAGAGGAAGCCCCCCTCACTCAGTCAACCTGATACTGAGGCCATGTGAGATTGTTCTCCACATTTTTCCATATAGAGGGCCCCTACCTTACTGGGAATCATTCTTCTGGGCCAGACATCATCTAAATCTGCTCCTAGGCCTTGAGGGTGGAAGCATCGACTTAAAAGCAGTCAAGAGGCTCACTAACGACGGATACTCCAAAAAAGTACTACTAAGATTTGGTAGTCATAGAATTCCAACCAAAATTTTAAGGGAAAAGGCTCATTTAGCCCAGAAAGGAATTATTCCGCGTCGACACTTTGAAGATATATCACCCAGACCATTGATTGCATCTAAAAGACAGAACAAGATGAACAAGACCATTCCACCAGAAGCCGACATCTGCCCTACTCCCGTGGAAGAACCCAGTAGATGGGAGAAACCGCAGCCAGCTACCCGGGAAATCACGCAAGAAAAATTCAAGCTCCCAAACCATGCGACTGTAGCATTAAATAACAGCCTCGCCCTTGACACAATAGACTGGACAGTCCCAGAAGAAGAAGATCTGCTGAGTAACTTTACCAAGCTACCAGATAAAGAACAAATAAACATACTCAGTAAATTGACGAAACTACAGGCCAGATTGACCGAAATTCACCAACAAGGTCAACAAAATGCAGTAGAAACAATACACAATCAAACTTTACACTTACCAGCCTTCTCCCCAAAATGCATAGTCAAAAAGAGAGCTACTAATGGAACTTTCAAATGTATAGATGCAGAGCTTCAAATCCAGCCTCCTTTAGAATATGAAACGGCAAGGAAAAACTCCAGCAATGAGACCACAAATTCCTGGCTGAGATACCAAATACTAGCTCCAAACGAAACAGGTACCCCTTATTTAAGCACTACAAAGGACTCTAACATTGCCGAACAAAAGATGACTTCCAACAGTCCTGACACACTGAACTCAACACCAAATGAGGCCAAAGAAATGGAAGTAGAGACTGAAAACAGTCCTACTGTCCATAACAGTCCACCAACCACAGAAATTTCTCAGGAACAAGGAACAGTTAAGGAAGAAAATCAAGAAAGGGAGGAAATTTTAATTTCCCGCACTTTAAAAAAGAATCTAAAAGATCCACCATTATGTTCCCCACCGAAAGCAGCGACAAATGGCTGTATCTGCACAAGACAAAATCCCTCGCTGGACTCAATAACAGAACTAGAATGACTAAATGCTGTCAACCAGCCACCAACTCAAAAACGGATCCTACGCTTGCTGTCCTGGAATATTGCAGGGTGGGGAAATAAAGACGGAGACCCAGACCTAATGAACTTCTTTAAAGATTTTGAATTAATACTTCTACAAGAAACATGGTCAACTAGAGATATTAAAATCAATGGATTCACCTCCTATACGAAACCCGCATTGAAAACAAACACGAAGGGCCGGCCGAAAGCAGGGTTCTGTTGTATGATCAAAGACAACTTAGGGTTTGAAATCAAGCAGCTAGAAAAATGCTTACCACTTGCACAAGCTCTACTTTTAACTCAAAAAGACGATACTTTGCTACTTGTAAATGTCTATATCCCCCCAACCAAAAACAACAACAGCAGTGAAAATTGGTCACAACTAACCTTTTATATAGAAAATTTGACCGATAAATACCCAAATGCCTCACTGATAATAGCAGGTGATTTTAATGCCAGAGTGGGAACCAACAATGAACAACTATGTAGCAAACTAAATTGGAATACTGATAATGATATCGCACATGCCCTGAAAATAGGACGATTCTCCAGAGATAGGGTTGTAAACAACGAAGGCCTACGCCTACTTGAATTATGTAACAACTTTAATTTGCAGATTGTGAACGGTTCAACAAAAGGCGATAGAAGCGGGGAGTTTACATACTTCTCCCCCCGAGGATGCAGTGTCATCGACTATATTCTTGTCCCTTATAATATTATAAATTCGATCATGGACCTCAAAATTGGAACGCGTACTGAAAGCGACCATCAGCCATTATCGTTGTCTATTAACTTAAAGGACGAAACCAAAATAACCAAGTACAATATCATAGAACCTTTTCAATACAAACAAATGACCCAATTAAAATGGTCCCAGGAAATGAGTGCAGCAGTGGGGCAAAAACTTACAGCCAACTTGAGAAAACAAATATTATCCAACTTAAAGACCACGAATTCCTACAGTGATATTCCGAAAATTTATAATGAAATCTTCCAAATGTTCGTAGAGCTTAGTACTCCACCTAAAGTTTGGGTACTTAAACATAGCGCTAGCCCTTGGTTTGATGATGAATGTTTCCAGCTAAAAAGAAAACTGCGCCAAATATTTAAAAATAATCGCACTAAACTAGAGCCCTCTTATCTTGATGAAAAAAGAAAATATCATTACATTCTGGCCGAAAAGAAACAGAAATATGCAACCCAAAAATGGCTACAATTATTCGACTCAATTCAGAGTAAAAACAACAAAGCGTTCTGGAACCTAGTGTACGGAGGACTGAAAGCCGAAAATCAATTAACTCTACCACCAATTGCAGAATCCAAATGGTCCCAATACTTTACATCTGTATTTAACAATCTACACAGTGAACCTAAAGGAAATGAGACCACTAAAAATAAAATCAATAAACTCCAGGAGTGGCCAAGGGTAGAAGAAGAGGAAATTAGAGAGATAGTTAAAAATTTCAAATCGGGGAAATCTCCTGGGCCAGACGGTCTACCAATAGAATTATTCAAGACCTATATAGATTGGTGGGCAGAACCCTTAGCTCAATTGTTTACTCTCATAGATAAATATGGGATCATACCTGAGATATGGTTAAGATCAATAATTATCCCAATCTTTAAAAATGGCGACCCAAAAGAACCAAGGAATTATAGACCGATAAGCCTATTATCAGTGATAGGGAAAATCTACGCTAAGCACCTTTTATCTAAACTCCTTACCTGGATGAAAAATCTAAATTTACCAGGGAAAGAACAAATAGGTTTCTCCAAAGGTTGCTCTACATTAGACCACTGCCTTATACTTATGCATTTGGTTGAAAAATACAGATCCCAAAGGCAATCTAAGATATATGCTGCTTTTGTAGATTTTCGTGGTGCATTCGACTCAATTGACCGCCCAAAGCTGTGGAGGAAACTCGCAGAATTAAAAATTGATCAGCGCTTATTGATTCTAATACAAAATCTATACTCTTCCAATACCTGTCAAGTCAAACTTAACACCAAAGGTCACCTTTCATCAGACATCTCAAACTCGAAAGGGGTAAAACAAGGGTGTATTCTTGCCCCCTTTCTATTTAATTTATTTTTATCAGACTTGCCAGATCACCTTCAAAAAATAGAATCACATGCCCCTAAACTTAATCAGAAACCAGTTCCTCTCTTATTATACGCAGACGATGCTGTCCTACTATCATTAACGAGCTTGGGTCTGAAACGTCTTATATCTTCTCTGATCCTTTACTGTGAATGTAACAAACTCTCTATAAATTATGAGAAGACAAAAATTTTGGTCTTCTCGAATGGTTGGAAATTAGAGAAATGGAAAATAAGAGGGCAGGAAATCCAACAAGTGAAAATCTATAGGTATCTGGGAATCTTATTCCAGAGCAATTTAGGGTGGGTAAATCATCGCACAAATGCCATAAAACAGGCAAAGTGCACCTCATCAGCAGTTGCCCGTTTTTATTATCAGAAAGGCAATCAATTTATTCCTGCGGCCAATCAGATATTTCAAACAAAAGTGCAATCCCAGATATTCTATGGAATCCCGCTATGGGTCCAAGCATATAACAGTGATCTAAAAAAGATTCACTCCAGCTTTCTGAGACGTACTCTTGGACTCCCAGCTGTGATCAAATATGAAACAATGTGTGCAGAAATAGGCATACACACAATGGAATATTGGGCCTGGTCCACCTCAATAAAGTACTGGTTACGCTGCCATTTTCGCTGCCCTCCATCAAGTCTGCTCGCTGATTTGCTCAAGGACTCCTATAAATCAAGATGGTATCAGTACCTCGAAAAAAAGATTGAATCTTTAGGCATTGAGCTGGAGCCCTTGTACAATTCTAACGAGCAATACATTTTCCATAATATCCTAACTAGACTAAAGGATGTCGAGAGACAAAATATTATGGCAGCTGTAAACAAAATTTGCTCCCCCATATTCTATGATTTAAATATCTTAGATAGCAGAGCCAATTACGTCACTAAATTAATAATTCCAGCCCAACGTAGGGCTTTTATGCTGGCCCGTTTGAATGTTTTTCCCTCAGCATTTGTCAGGGGAAGATATCAAAACATTCCTAGAAACAAGAGATTCTGCAGATGTTCTATGAATGTCCCGGACACGGTAGAGCATATTCTCTTTTATTGCCCATTGTACAGTACGCTCCGTCAACACGTGCTGTCCCCTCTTTTGGGTGGTCTGGAACCCCAGCAAGGTGAATGTGTGAGATTCTGCCTATCCGACGTTGACCAAAGGGTAACGGCGGGGGTAGCCGAGTTTTTGGTAGCAGTCCTCCAAGGAGCAGGTTAACAAGGAAAACCACTGATTCTATATGGATATATATATATATGTATGTAGCCAACTGCTGCCTTTTTATATATATTTTAAGGCTTTTATGTGTTATTTTCTCTTTTATGGTTTTATTTGTATAATGCCTAATAAAGGTTTGATAAGTAAGTAAAATTCATAAACTATTTAAAAACCATATTGTCAGAAGAGCAATCTTTGCGGTCTGGTTGAAATATAAAGACTTATTGGAGGGTAAGACCCCGAGGTGGCTATCACCGGTAGAGGCCAAGGCTAGGAAAAGACTCAATATGGAGGCCTACTGGCCGAAATATTGGGAAATAATTGAAAAAATTGGAGACAATTGGAGGCTGCAGAGCCAGGAGAAATTAAAAAATAAGGTGCGAGACTGGTTACATTATGCTCAAATTCAAGAGGTGTTTAAAATAGATAAAAAAGTTGGTTTCCAGGTGGAAAAATCGAAATTGGAGACAGAATTGTTAGAACCAAAGACCAAGACACTATCGAGAATGTATAACTTGCTGCTCAAGTGGAATACACAGGATGAGACAGTTAAATCTGCCATGATAAAATGGGCACAGGATGTTGGACATAACATTATGTTTGAAGACTGGGAAAGGTTATGGAACACCGGAATGAAATTCACGGCATGTACTGCCTTGAAGGAAAATATTATGAAAATGATATACCGGTGGTACATGACCCCAGTCAAGTTAGCTAAGATATATCACCTGTCTGACAATAAATGTTGGAAATGTAAGGAGGCAGAAGGGACATTTTTTCACCTCTGGTGGACCTGCCCAAAAGTGAAGGCCTTCTGGGAAATGATTTATAATGAATTGAAAAAGGTATTTAGATATACCTTCCCTAAGAAACCAGAGGCCTTCCTGCTGGGCATGGTAGACCAGAAAGTGTCAAAGAAGGACAGAACCTTGTTTATGTATGCTAGTACAGCAGCAAGAATACTCATCGCAAAGCATTGGAAGACACAAGATTTACCCACGCTGGAGGAATGGCAGACGCAGTTGATGGACTACATGGAATTAGCTGAAATGACTGGCAGAATCCGAGATTTGGACGAAGAAACAATCGAGGTGGATTGGAAAAAATTTAAAGATTACTTGCAAAAATATTATAAGTTGTACGAATCTTAAGATAGTGCACGATTAGGAAATGCTATGCTTTTGCAATATGTTTAAGTAAACGGTAAAATAAGTGATAAAGGAGAAAAGGAGACAATGTGAATCAAACATATTATGTTTATTTTAAAGGTATTATAACTGACTTACAATATATTGAATTTGGAGACATAATAACTGAAAGTTACAATAAGATGTGAAAGAAGGTAACAATTTGCTGACATTGTTAATATAAAGAACGCAGATCTGGAAGGTGTGGGGAAGTCCAACAGGAATTTATGGAAAGTGGAACTATTACATACTTATAATTTTTTTTGGTAATGTTTTTTGTTAAAAAAAAAAAATCTGTTTCTTGTATTGTCTTTTTCTGTACTTCTTGGAATGTATAAAACTATGAAAAGAAACGCAATAAAAAATATTATAAAAAAAGGAGTTACGCTAAGACCAGACCATGTCATTACAGAGGAGGCAGGTTTAGTCGTTGTCTGAGGACTATCCCTGCCTCCGGGTCTGGTCCTGACCGGATGGATACTAGAATCAGCAAGGGATACCCACATGACCTGAAAGTGTTGCTGTGCAATGCCAGGTCAATGATGAATAAGACCACTGCCATCCATGACTTGATCATGGATGGAGGACTTGACCTGGCATGTGTAACAGAGACTTGGTTGGATGAAGCAGATGGGCCTGTCCTTGCCGCTGCTTGTCCACCAGGTTTCTCTTATGCACAGCAACCCAGGTCATGTGGGCGGGGAGGGGGGGTTGCAGTGATTTTTAGGAAGTCATTAGTTTGCACCAGGCGTCCTATTGGGAAGACCCAGTTTTCCGAGTGCATGTTCTGGAAGTTGGGCAATAGGGGCAGTACAGGATTCCTTTTGGTGTACCGACCTCCCCGCTGCACCAAGGATTCCCTGCCCGAGCTGCTTCAGGTTGTGGCGGATGTTCTCCTGGAGACACCTAGCTTGGTTGTCCTAGGGGATTTTAACATCCATGCCGACACGACCTTACAAGGGGCCGCTCGGGACTTCGTGGAAAGCATGGCCTCCATGGGGCTGTCCCTGAATAAGTTTGGCCCAACCCATAGCCGCGGATATGCCTTGGACCTGGTGTTTACCTCTATGGATGTTGGTGATCTGACACTAAGTAAAAGCGAAACGAAAGAAGTGCCATGGTCAGATCACTTCCTGGTGCAACTGGACTTCTCTGCGACCCTTCCCCTCTGCAGGGAGGTAGGACTGATTCGGATGGTCCACCCCCGCCACTTAATGGATCCAAATGGTTTCCAGAGAGTGGTAGGGGATGCTTTATCCCATGTTGATGGCCTTTCAGCCGATTCCCTGGTGGCCCGCTGGAATGTGGAGTTAACCAGGGCTATTGACTGTTTGGCTCCAAAGCGCCCTCTCCGATTGCATGGAGCCCGGAGAGCCCCGTGGTTTTCCACGGATCTGAGGGCAATGAAACAATCGTTGAGACGGCTAGAGCGCCGGTGGCGGATAACTCATTCCGAATCTGACCGGACACAGGTTAGAGCTCAACGTCGAGCCTACCAAGTGGCGATAGCGACGGCGAAGAGGACTTTCTTCGCCGCCTCTATTGCATCTGCAGAAAACAGCAGCAGGAGACTTTTTCAGGTGGTTCACAATTTAGCGGAACCACCTGCGACATCGGGGCCCAGTACGGGCCACATGATCTCCTGCAATGATTTTGCAAAGTTTTTTGCAGATAAAATCGCTCAGATTCGGGAAGAAGTAGACTCCACCGTGGGAGCAGGGCCAGGGCGGGAGAGTGCTAGAGTCCTGTCTAGTCAAGTTGTGTGGGATCAATTCCAATCTGTTACCTCCGAGGATGTGGACAGGCTGCTTGGACGAGTGAAGCCAACCACCTGTCTCCTGGATCCTTGCCCATCCTGGCTTATAAAAGCTAGCCGGGAAGGACTGGGCGATGGGCTTCGTGGGGTGGTGAATGCTTCCCTCCGTGAGGGAGCCTTCCCTGACCCGCTGAAAGAGGCAGTTATTAAATCGCTTCTTAAAAAAACATCTTTAGATGCGGCCACGATGGCCAATTATCGCCCAGTCTCAAATCTTCCATTCTTGGGCAAGGTGATTGAGAGAGTGGTTGCTGAACAACTCCAGGCACGCCTGGAAGAAGCGGACCATTTGGATCCCTTCCAGTCGGGATTCAGGCCTCATCATGGGACTGAAACTGCCTTGGTCGCACTGGTTGATGATCTCCGGCGGGCTAGGGACAAATGTGAGAGCTGTTTCCTAGTCCTGCTGGATCTCTCAGCGGCGTTTGATACCATCGACCATAACATCCTTCTGGACCGTCTTGAGGGGCTGGGAGCTGGGGGCACTGTCATACAGTGGTTCCGCTCCTTCCTCCTGGGCCGTGTTCAGAAAGTGGTGGTGGGGGATGAGTGTTCAGACCCCTGGGCTCTCACTTGTGGGGTGCCTCAGGGTTCTGTCCTCTCCCCCATGCTTTTCAACATTTACATGCAGCCACTGGGAGAGATCATCAGGAGGTTTGGGCTGGGTGTTCATCAGTATGCGGATGATACCCAGCTCTACCTCTCTTTTAAATCAGAACCAGTGAAGGCGGTGAAGGTCCTGTGTGAGTGTCTGGAAGCGGTTGGAGGATGGATGGCGGCTAACAGATTGAGGTTGAATCCTGACAAGACAGAAGTACTGTTTTTGGGGGACAGGAGGCGAGCAGGTGTGGAGGATTCCCTGGTCCTGAATGGGGTAACTGTGCCCCTGAAGGACCAGGTGCGCAGCCTGGGAGTCATTTTGGACTCACAGCTGTCCATGGAGGCACAGGTCAAATCTGTATCCAGGGCAGCTGTTTACCAGCTCCATCTGGTACGTAGGCTGAGACCCTATCTGCCTGCAGACTGTCTCTCCAGAGTGGTACATGCTCTGGTTATCTCCCGCTTGGACTACTGCAATGCGCTCTACGTGGGGCTACCTTTGAAGGTGACTTGGAAACTACAACTAATCCTGTCAGGGGCTCAGGAGCAGAGGCACATGGGAGAGAGGAAATGGAGAGCGAAGGGGAAGAATCTGAGGGCAGTGTAGGGGAGTATGAAAGTGGCCCGAGAGATTCCATGAGTCTCTCCAGCGAATCAGAAGATTCCCAGAGGGGGGCGCCGATGGCCAGGGCAAGGGGGGTCCCAGGGGGGACACACCAGAAGCAAGGGGCCAGCG